>NC_045438.1:121462211-121755559 GCF_002776525.5 Piliocolobus tephrosceles | reverse complement strand
TTTCTTTCTTTCTTTCTTTCTTTCTTTCTTTCTTTCTTTCTTTCTTTTTTTCTTTCTTTCTTTCTTTCTTTCTTTTTTTGATAGAGACAAGGTCTTGCTATGTTGCCTATGCTGGTCTGAAACTCCTGGTTCAAGTGATCCACCTCCCTTGGTCTCCTAAAGTGCTGGGATTACAGGAATGAGCCACCGCATCCATCCCCATAAATCGCTTCTATAAACTGTCTTTGGGAGGAGGAAAGAGCGGAGGTATAAAAGTCCACTCTGAATATTTGGGGATATAACATCTCCTAGGATCTGTCCTTTAAGAAAAACCACTATTAGGAGTACTATAGAAAACAAGTATGTTGTATGCACCCTGAATGGAGGGCATGATCCCTTGTTAAAATTAGCACTTTCCAAGTAGGAATTTTGTTTGTAAAATAAGTTTTGCATAGCTGGGATCAAACCCCTTTCTTTGCTCCCAATATTCTAATAACTGCAATCAGCTTTGGTGATTTATCAGAGGTGAATTACAACAACTCTTCCTCCAAGCCTTACAACAATTTTCCCTCATTTTTTATCATTATTACTCAAAAATTCTGATGCTTTTAAGGGGCATCTCCTCCATACAGTTAGGATTATCCACCAACTCTGCATTCTTGTCTTCATCCAAAAGGCCGTATAAAAGAAAGAAGGTGATAGAAGAAGAAAATTTCACAGTAAAAGCCAAATTTTACTTAGGTACTACCTTATAGGTATTCAGCTTTGTGAGTTTTTGTGTGTTGTTTTACACACAAGATTTGTAAATTAAGAACTAGTTTCTGACCCCTAAGGTTTTTGGCACCTGCCTTTTCCCTCCCTGTATTACCACTACCATCACTATTCAATTGCTCTGGAAAAGATACCTGTCAACACCGTCAAAGAACAAAATGTCAACACACTGAAGTTTGAATATTGAATTGACTTTTTTTTTTGAGACGGAGTCTCGCTCTGCTGCCCAGGCTGGAGTGCAGTGGCCGGATCTCAGCTCACTGCAAGCTCCGCCTTTCCGGGTTCACGCCATTCTCCTGCCTCAGGCTCCCGAGTAGCTGGGACTACAGGCGACCGCCACCTCGCCCGGCTGATTTTTTGTATTTTTTAGTAGAGACGGGGTTTCACCGTGTTAGCCAGGATGGTCTCGATCTCCTAACCTCGTGATCTGCCCGTCTCGGCCTCCCAAAGTGCTGGGATTACAGGCTTGAGCCACCAAGCCTGGCCGAATTGACTTTTATTAGCTATCCATGCAGTGGGAAACCTCCCAGCCATGAAATAGAAAGACACTCTGCGGAGCAGAGTAGAGAGGTTGGGCCTTACAGGCAGAAAAGCCTCAAGAAAGTGGAGACAAGGCACAAGAAGCAGATTTGTCATTTCCTTGTATGGGTTAAAACAGAAGGGACTTCCTAATCACGCGGCTCAGGTCAACTGGGCTGCTTTTCTATTGGCTCTTGTGAATCTCCTGGGCTTTTGTTGGTGATGTTTTAAACTGGCTTAACCCCAGTGACTCCATTCTGGTCTAGTCTGGTCTCTTGGGGCCTAGTGTAGGAGCTCAGTCCAAAACAATGGCCTCTCATAAATTTTATTTGACCATACAAACTAAAATGTTTGCCTTTAGGGTTCTAGTTGATATATTTAGAAAATGTAATAAGAATTAATTACAATGAGGCTTATTGCCACTATTAAGACTTAGAAATCTTAAAGAAGGCTGGGCATGGTGGCTCACTTCTGCAATCCTAGCACTTCAAGAGGCTGAGGTGAGCAGATCACTTGAGCCCAGGAGTTGGAGACCAGCCTGGGCAACATGATGAAACCCTGTCTCTACTAAAAATACAAAAATTAGCTGAATGTGGTGGCGAGTGCCTGTAATCCCAGCTACTCAGAAGGCTGAGGCACAAAAATCACTTGAACCCAGGAGGTGGAGGTTGCAGTGAGGCAAGATTGTGCCACTGCACTCCAGCCTAGGTGACGAAGTAAGACTGTCTCAAAAAAAGAAAAAAAGAAATCTTAAAGTTTATCTCAACCTTCTTAAAACTCTACCTGCAGTTTAGATAAGCTTCTCAAAGATTTACTAGCTCCGCTCTGCCCAGTTATTAAACAGCTATGTGTTCCTTTCATTTGGTTAACAGCACACACATGTTTTCCTCCGTTATACTTTTAAATAGAAATAGAATTTAAAAGTTAAACAGTATGTCAGGAAAAAGTGTGAAAAACTCTGAAATGAGCAAAAAAGTTACGGAATATTATTTCAGTGGAATATTACATAGTGTCTAGTGCACCTTTCAGAGTCATCTGATTCTCTAAGATCAATGCTTTCAACTATCATTGTCTGAGCCATTTTACAACTTTAAAAATTGTAGAAAACTGATAGTAATAGAAATAAATCTTGCCCATAAAGATGTAAGAGAACTGTGTCCAGTAGAGATTCAACTGATTTCTCCCTGGTGAAAGTGGCCAGTTTTGCATTTATCCGGAAATTCACTTCACGATCACTTATTGCCTATTTATGTCAGTTTTATGGATTCCCCTTTGTTTTACTAGTTTCCTCATTAATTGATGGTAATAACATCTGACTAGTTCCTCATTAACTGATAGCTTAAATAAAATCTTTGACATGTATTCATTTTATATTTTATGTAAGTCATAATTTTACCATTTACAAAGTTTCCTTTAGCAATAGGGAAGTATAATTGTTGCAAACTAATTCTGTACTTAAAAGAATGAAAAAAAATTAGAGCAAGACTTATCTAATGTATTTAAGCAGATAATGCTAACAATGATAATTCTTATCAAGCCCTCCAAAAGAATTGTGAAACCCCTGTGAGCTCTATTTCCATGTGATCATTTCCCTCAGAAAATCTATCAGTTTAATTATCTTTTCCTGAAGGAATCTCAGCTGGGCCTTCCTTACCCCTCTTCCACTCAGAATTATTTGCACTACTGTGGCCCTGGGACTTTCCTTTCCATCTCTGTATTTCTGGTCTTACGTTTTCCTCTTTCTTTGTTTAACCCCTTATTTTTGAGATGCACATCCTACAATATCTTTTGAGAAAGGCTTCACAGGGAATAGATTTTAGAGAAATTGCCAGTCTTAAAATATATCCTTATCCCACTCTTAGTCATGATTTGTTAGTTTGGCTAGGTATAGAATTCAACAAACCTTTCTCCTAACCCCCTCCTCCAAATGATTTCTTTAAAATGGTAAATGTGTTTCTTTACTTTTTTAAAAAAATGTTGTATTTATTTATTTTTAAGAGACAGAATCTTGCTATGTTGCCCAGGCTGACCTCAAACTCCTGGGCTCAAGTGATCCTCTCTTTTCAGCTTCCCAAGTAGCTTGGGTTTCAGGTGTGTGATGCCACACTCAGCTTAGAATGGTAACTGTTTCTTCACTGTCTTGCTTATTTCCCATTTCCTTCCTTCTTTCCTTCCTTCCTTCCTTCCTTCTTTCCTTCCTTCCTTCCTTCCTTCTCTTTCTTTCTTTCTTTCTTTTTTCCTCTTTCTTTCTTTCTTTTTCTTTCTTTCTTTCTTTCCTTCTTTCTCTTTCTTTCTCTCTTTCTCTCTTTCTCTCTCTTTCTTTCTTTCTCTTTCTTTCTCTCTCTCTCTCTCTTTCCTTTCTTTCTTTTTTTTTCCAGAGTCTTGCTCTGTCACTCAGGCTGGAGTGCAGTGTCACAATCTGGGCTCACTGCAATCTCCACCTCTCAGGTTCAAGCGATTCCCCTGCCTCAGTCTTCCGAGTAGCTGGGATTACAGGCATGTTCCACCATGCCTGGCTAATTTTATATTTTTACTAGAGATGGGGTTTCACCATCTTGGCCAGGCTGACCTCAAACCCCGGAACTCAGGTGATCCACCCACCTCAGCCTCCGAAAGTGTTGGCATTACATATGCGAGCCACCGTGCCCAGCCACAATTTTTTTTTTTTTTTTTTTTTGACATGGAGTTTCCACTATTGTGGTGCAGACTGGAGCACAATGGCACGATATCTTGGCTCACTGCAACCTCAGCTTCCTGAGTTCAAGTCAGTCTCCAGCCTCAGTCTCTCAAGTAGCTAGGATTACAGGTGTCCACCACCATGCCTGGCAAATTTTTGTATTTTTAGTAAAGATGGGGTTTCACCACCTTGGCCAGGCTGGTCTCGAACTCCTGACCTCAGGTGTTCCCCCCTCCTTGGCTTCCCAAAGAGCTGGGATTACAGGCGTGAGCCACTGTATCCAGCCTTTTTTCCCATTTTCATATTGAGAAGAACAAATGCCATTTTTAATCTTTTTCTTCTGGGAATCATCTATTTTTCCTCCCAGAAGCTTTTAGAATTTTTCTCTTTATTCCGGTTTATGGAAATTTCACAATAAAGCACATTGGTATGAGTCTTTTTTTTTTTTTTTTTCATTGTATTGGTGCTCAATGGGTTCTTATTATCAGGAAACTCAGATTATTATTCTGTTGTGATATGTTTACTGGTATCATTTTAATACTCTTCTCCCCTTGGTATTTTGTTTTCTGTTTCTGGAAGAAGTTGACCCTCCTCCAATTATCTTATCTTTTCTCTCTACTTTTTAAGGTATTTTTTTGTCTTTTTGTTCTGTATCCAAGAAGATTTTTTCTAACTTTACCTTCCAACCCTCTGTTATTTTTCTTCTGTCATATTTGAAACTTCTAAGAATTTGTTCTTGTCTTTGCTCCTTTCACTAGGACGTTAGTTTAATTCTGTGGATGCTGTAAATTTCCTTGACTCTGAAGATTTTTAATTACAGATTTTTTAAATTTGTCTTTGATTCCCAAATTAACTCTATTTCCAAAACAATCTCCTCAACTCAGGGAGTCAGCTGAGCTCTGCTTGGTTTCCCTTCTCAGCTCCCCAGCCTGGAAATTCTCTAAAGGCAGTAAGCTTGGGCAATCATAGGACTTACATCATTTGTTTTCCATGTCTCAGGATTCACTGTCCTTCGTTGACTAATGTCCATTGTCTCAAAAACAGATGTTCCATATATTTCATCAGTTTTTCAGTTGTTTCCTAAAGGAAGATAAATTCTCTCTTACTCCATCTTAGAACAAAACACAAGTTTTGTGTGTGTATGTGTGTCCCCTTATTAATTTTGTTATTAAAAGATACATTTCTAAGATTTCTTGTTGTATTAATAGTTTTTCAACTTATTTCCTTTAGTTTTCTTGATATAACATTTATGTCTCTTATTTATACTTTAACCTAACTGTAATAGACTGTGCTTAGCCAATAATGTCTGAAAATAGTGCTACGTGTGGGAAACTTTGTCTTTTAAAGCTTCTGGTGTTTTCACTGTAAGCCTAATGCTGACTTCGAGCTTGTAATATCTTTTTATTGTTATTTGGTAAAGATGGTATCTATTAGAGTTTTATTGTTTGTGTGTTTATCTGTGTTTTCAAATGAGAACTCGTTACAGAACTTTACTAAGTGTCTTTGCCGTTGATCAAGATGAGTATACTTTTTTCCTTTGATCCATTTTTAATATAGTACAATATCACAATACATGTCAAGTGCTGAGCTGTAGTTCATTTTTGAAAATAAATTTCATTTGATATATTTTAATGTTTTGCTGAATTTTGTATTCTTAATGCTTACTTAAGATTTATCATCTCTATATTAAGTGAGATTGGATGTCAGTTTTCTTTGTTAGTACTATGTTAGTAAGGTTTTGGTACAATGTTACTTCGCCTTTCTAAAAATAATTTGAAGGCTTTGTATACTTCTCAGTGCTCTGGAACAGTTTAAATAGCACTGGAATTATCTGTTGCCCCAAACTTAAATGTTTGAAATAATTCACCTATGAAGTAATCTAGGCCTAACATTTTTAGCCTGACACCAGTAGATGTAGGAGTCAGAGAAGTGGGTGGATAGGTCTTCAATAATCTTTTCAACTTGTTCTGCAGTTGTTGCTCTGTTCTATGTCTTTATATCTTCTGAGGTTAATTTTGTAAATTTACATTTTCCTAGAAAATTCCTCTCTCATCCAAATCTCCAAGTTCATTTGCATATCATTTTGAAAGGTGCTGTTTAATAGTGCTTTAGTGTCAGAATGTGTGGTTATTTCTAATTTCTTATTTATAATTATATATATAATTGGTAATATTTTTTCCCTTTGTCTTCTTGATTAAACTGGGTAGGGGTTAACATATAGTTAAGATGCAATGGACTTTGGAGTAAAAATTCCTGGATTCGAATCCCATCTCAATTATTGTTTGTCTTTAGTGTCTTTATCTGTAAATGTGTATATTTATTAGGACAGATTAGGTTATGCCATGGAAACAAACATTTCCCTTTAATGTAACTTTTTAAGTGGTAGCAGTGCATGAGAGAAAAGGAGTGATTGGGGGAGAGATCACTATTTTTTTTAACACCTACCATTTGCCAAGCACTGTGTTTAGGAGCTTAATGTAAATTACCTTGTAGGTTGATGTATTAACACAAATGAAGAAACTGAGCCCCAGTAAGGTGAAGTAACTTGCTCAAGGTCATACAGGTAATAAGACACAAGCATCTCTGGTTCCAAACCCCATGATCTTTCTATTACACCACGTAACTGGGTTGGGGAAACCAAGCACCAAGCCACTAGTTCTCCAAGTGTGGTCCTCAAGCCAGCAACATCAGCATCACCTAGGAATTTGTTAGAAATTCAAATTCTCAGACCCTACCCAGACCGACCCCAGAATCAGAAATTCAGGAAGCAAGACCCAGCACTCTGTGTCTTAACAAGCTCCCTGGTGAGTCTGATGTCTACTAAAGATTGAGAACCAGTGCACAAGTCCATTTGTACTCAAGGGTATTTGATGATGAAGGGCTCCTAAACCTCCATTTAATACTTTCCTAGCATCTCTTCTTCAAAAATAAAAAGCAGTCATAGAGGTGCTTCCTAGGAAGGAAGGAAGGAAGGAAGGAAGGAAGGAAGGAAGGAAGGAAGGAAGGAAGGAAGGACCTCTTGTTGCTTCCACAAATCCATTGTCAGCAGCAGCACAGTAGCTGCTCTTATGTTCCCAGATGTTATTGCACTGATATAAGCAGTCCAACAGAACCCTGCCCCAAGGGCCTGTGAGTAACAGCATGTACATTCTCCACTCCCCTGGATAATAGAGAGCCCGGGAGGGCTATAAAGAAACTTCCTGTCCCTTTGTACTTATAAAAATGTAGAAGAACTGGGGAGTGGCTTCAGAGCTCAAGAGAGGATTCTTACCATCCTTAATAAAGGTAATCCAGCAAAAGAGGCTCCTGACAGAACAGACTTACGCATAGGGAAGCATGAATCCATCACTCACTTGCGCATTTTTGAACAATATTAACATCTGAAACTTTGTTTAAAAGAGCAGGAAAGCAGTGTGGTGGGCAGGGAGAATCATGAAAAAGAGATGCAGTCCGTGGGGTGCCTAGAGGGAGTTGGAGATGGTGTTGCCTGTCAGTCCCTTAGGGTCTGTGGGCTGTGGGAACTTGTTGTAGCACCACAAGACACCACCTTTTTTCACATCAGCTGATCAAGCTTTCTCCTTTCTATTCACTGCTTCCCTTCAACTATTACCCTCACCTGCCAGGGCCCCAGACAAGTTCAAGGTTTCCCTAAAGCATCCAACTCAAGACAAATGACCCAGTTTACCATGCTCTGAGAGAGCCTGGAATTGGGGAATTACAGTGCAGGTCACACTGCCATTTTGTGATTTGCTCTAGACATGTGTCAAATTTCAACTTGCTGCCAAGACAGAGCCCAGATCTGAGGGTACGCTGGCAACACTAACCACACAAACTTTACTTTGGATCCAAGTCCTTAAGCAGAATTATGCTGACCTTTGAATGTTCAAACAGTGTTAAGTTTAGAGAGTTGGTAGAGGAAAGCATTAGGTTAAGCAGGAACCAAAAGCCATCAATCACTTTTGTCAACCATGATAAAAAAAAAAAAAGAGGAAAATTCAATTATACCTATGGGAATTGTCCTTATTTCTCTAGTCACTGCAGAGCCAGGCCAGCCTGTGAAATCTCAGTTGCCTCTTTATTTATTTGCTAACAAAAGGAAGAGTGAGAAGAAAAATATATTTGCTTTTTACTAAGCAAACACCACAGGTGGGTGTTGGTTATTTCTCTTTCTTTTTTGGAGAACAGTTTTTTGGGATTTTTTTTTTTTTTTTCTTTTTGAATAGGTACTGGTTATGAGGAACGGCCTGGATTCTAAATGAGTATTTTTCTATAACAAGGCTAGTATAACAATGCACAATTTGTGAATTATACTGCTATGATTACATGAAGAATGGAAGTGGGGATGTAGGCTGATGTTAAAAAGCAAGCTGAATTATTTAGTGGACTTAATCATATGGCTGCCTCTGCTTGCCCTTAAAAACTAGGTCACCACGCTCTTGCAGAAGAAGAAAAATTAACACTGAGTTTAAACGAATCCCATCAAGATGAATCAAACTCGACATTCCCCCATCAGTGAGACCAGAGGCACTGCTCCACGTTTAGCCATTTCACCAGCCCACAGCTACAAAGGTGGCCCCTTCCTGCTCGGTCTATGCCCTTCTCATTGCCAAACTGAAGACCTTGCTCTCAAATATGAACTGCAGACTCAAACATGTATATAAACATTTGTCACTTTGTTTCAGTCTCCCAGCACTTTTCAACACCATTCTTATGATTGGGAAATTCTTCATTATACACACCAGTCATACTCTCATGGACTCCCTTGAAGGTAGGGCCTGGCATGTGTGACTTAGATATTGTCATCAGAGCCACCTCCTTTCGAAGCCAGTGGCATGAAGGAGCAGATGCCACACTGAATCCATTTCAGCAAGGATGTTAGCAGCCGGGTTCAGTTTCCTGAGGCAGCAGTGAGGGGAATTCTAGCAGCAGTGTCTAGTGTCCTAGGACAGAGAGAAGGGCAAATTCTGTGCCCACCCTTACCCCCAGACCAGATCTCCTATCCAATTTTAGGTGTTTCTGACTACATAGCCTCTAATCCCACCTCACCAGTCTTGATGGACACTGTAAATTGTTCATTTTCAATGGGTAACACTGTAAGTTACCCATTTTCAAGTGAATTCTTTTTCAGCCTAAGTTGATCCAAACTGAATTCTGTTGCTTGCAACCAAGAATCCTGACTTGTACAACATGTATCAACTCAATCAATCCCCAGAACAACCCTATTTAGCAGAGTTAACCTCATTTCACAGATGGATTTTTTGTTCGTTGTTTGTTTGTTTTTGTTTTTGAGATGGACTTTTGCTCTTGTCATCCAGGCTGGAGTGCAATGGTGCAATCTTGGTTCATTGCAAGCTCTGCCTCCCTGGTTCAAGCGATTCTCCTACCTCAGCCTCCCCAACAGCTGGGATTGCAGGCTCCTGCCACCACGTCCGGCTAATTTTTATATTTTTAGTAGAGACAGGGTTTCACCACATTGGCCAGTCTGGTCTCAAAATCCTGACTTCAGGTGATCTACCCACCTCAGCCTCCCGAAGTGCTGGGATAACAGGCGGGAGCCACTCACTGTGCCCAGCCTGGAAGACAGAGACTTAGCAGTCACTTAGCCTAATTGCATAGGAAAGCTGAGATACCATGTCTTTTTTTTTCCGGTTCCATGGACTTTCAACCACACCACACTACCTATATTGACGGTGAACTCAGAATTTAGTTTCTTCAATTTATCAGCCTGTAGCATTCTATCCTTAACTCATGCAATTTTTTTTATTCATTTGGGTACTTAAGTCTTATCTCTCTGTGTAAATGTTCAGCTGCTAGGACTCTAATATCTATGTTGTATCACAGCTAGCTTTTTTTTTTTTTTTTTTTTTTTTTTTTTGACCATCTGGCTCTGCCGCCCAGGCTGGAGTGCAGTGACTCCATCTGGGCTCACTGCAAGCTCCGCCTCCCGGGTTCAGGCCATTCTCCTGCCTCAGCCTGCCGAGTAGCTGGGACTACAGACGCCTGCTAATATTTCGTATTTTTTAGTAGAGACGGAGTTTCTCCGTGTTAGTCAGGATGGTCTCAATCTCCTAACCTCGTGATCCGCCCGCCTCGGCCTCCCAAAGTTCTGGGATTACAGGCGTGAGCCACCACGCTCGCCACAGCTAGCTTTTTTAACTTTCCTCTCTTCTATATCATTTTTATACCACTAAAATCAGATTAAAATGAAAATGTTATAGGTAATATTTTGGTATGTACATATTATAATCAGCACGCAGCCTTGGAAGGAAAGAGGAGAATATAGTTGCCAGGTTCCCTGTCTCTATCTTCCCTGCTGGTGGGGTGCTAAAGAGCATTACTTCTACATTAGCACCTGCGTCTTGCTACCGTCCACCCCTTCCCTTCATGCACACTTGCAGGTAGCCTCCCCAACTCATCCAAGTCTTCTTGCCCCCAGAGAAGCTCAGATAAAGCTCTCATTACCTCCAAACTCTTTCTGGGTCTACCTCTTCGAACCTCTTCCTATCAGCCCTGGGGCAATCAACCTCATAATGAAGGAGGACCACAGCTACCCCAAGCCCCATCTTGGGACTGCAGACAAGAAGGTCTGCCCATACTGGCATTCCAAGTGGAGTTGGCAACAGCTGCTAATTGCCTAATGTACAGCCTGTGTTCTAATCCTGGTGTCACCAGCCACAGGCCATTGGGTCCACCCTTGCAGAGAAAGGTTGTTTAACATATGAAGGGTGTACTAGGTGTCATCTCTTCAACCTCCCTTCATTTTCCTACCTCCTTCTCAGCTCTAGGGAAATTTAGGGGATCTGTACTCTCTAAAGTTCAACAACTCCTCAGGATCCTTTGGAGTTTAGAATTCTGTCTCTGAACTCTACTGGTGAGCACGGGGCAGGGACTAGAAATGAGCCAACTGGAAATGGCAAGAGACAAAGCTGTAGTATTTTAGATTACTATCTGTCACCTAGATATCATTCCATCACCAACATTATTGGTTCATTCTCCACAGCATTCATGAAAGTAGTAGTGGAAAATAGGCAACTAACATCTCCTGAGTGCCTGCTATGTGCAATGCTGTGCACGGATGATTTAGGTTTTCATTTAATCTTTATAAGAACCCTACAATATCATCTCTTTTGTTTCAGTTTTATAAATAAGAAATTTAAGCCAATGAGAGAACAAGTCATCAGTTATATAGGTAGCATCTAATAGAATTATTATTACAGTCCAAGATTTTTAATACCAAAGTTCTTAACCACAGTAAAACAAACCTATGAACAATACCTGCATTCTCAGAGTGTCCACAGCACATCAAAATGTGGATGAGCTAAGATTTTATATTTTAAAATCCAGAGTGCTTGTTTTTACTTTAGAGATATTTAGAGAACTGTAGATGCTAGTTATTTCTTCCTTAAACTAGCTGATTTTATTGAATTACTCACAAAAATTGTTTACTTAGTTGACAAGCCTGGAAATTCACCACACCTCATTTATTTTAATATTCCTTACAGTGACACACTATCAAAATGCATCACAAAAATAAGAATCAGCCCAGGATGGCCTTAAAATGTAGAGCAGAATGGATAAAGTCTCATTACCATACTGTCAGACCATACTCTTTAGGGCAAGTTTTATTTTATTTTATTTTATTTTATTTTTTCTTCTTCCTCCTCCTCCTCCCCTTCTCCTTCTTCTTCTTCTTTTATTTTTATTTATTTATTTTTTTTTTGAGACAGGGTCTTGCTCTGTTGCCCAGGTTAAAGTGTACTGGCATGATCATAGCTCATTGCAGTCTCAAACTCCTGGGCTCAAGCAATCCTCCCACCTCAGCCTCCTAAGTATCTGGGACTACAGGCACACACCACTACTCTTGGTTAATTTTTTTTTTTTTTTTAATTTTTTGTAGAGATCGTATCAGCCTGTGTTGACCCAGGCTGGTCTTGAACTCCTGTCCTCAAGTAATCTACCCACTTTGGCCTCCCAAAGTGCTGAGATTATAGGTATGTAAACCACCATCTCTGGCCATGAGGCAAGTTTTTAATGGACTGTAAATAAAAATCCTGAAGCCAGAAAACAGGAAATTTTAGAGTCCTGCCCCAAAAATTCCTTGAGTGTCATTTCAATTTGCATAATTTAGAAATTAAAAAAAAAAAAACAGCAACAGAAACCAAATGTTATGCATTGAATCAATTTCAAAAGTCTGAAAAACAAAGAGGAAGATGCCTTCTTCCCCCCGGCCCTAACCTTCAGTTGAGTGTGTTCTGTCCAAGATCTCATGATTCTAGGAATGTGGAAGATGGCTTTGCTAAACAAATGAACAAACAAACAAAAATAGTAACGTTGACTCACTCCAGATCCAGAAAGACAACAGAAACATTTTACTCCTTGGGATGAATGCAAACAAAGGTATTGAGAGAGACTGAAACAGGAGGAGAGGTGAGAGAGATACTCCTCTCCCAATCTGTCACCTTTAGGATTACAGCACTGTTGCTATTTCCCTTCATCTGCTTCACCTTCTTCTCCCAATGCTCTTCCATATGACAGATACCCAGGCCAGGCCCAATGGCTCATGCCTGTAATCCCAGCACTCTGGGAGGCCGAGGGGGGTGGATTGCTTGAGCCCGGGAGTTCCAGATCAGCCTGAGCAACATGGCAAAACCTTGTGTCTACAAAAAATATAAAAAATTAGCCAGGTGTGGTGGTGTGTGCCTGTGGTCTCAGCTACTCAGGAGGCTGAGGTAGGAGAATCAATTGAGCCCGGGTCAAAGCTGCAGTGAGCCGTCATTATGTTACTGCACTCTAGCCTGGGCAACAGAGCAAGATCCTGTCTCAAGAGAAGAGGAGAGAAGGGGAGAGGAGGGGAGAGACACCCAGCAAATTAAAGTGAAAACCTGTCTTGCACCACACCTGGGATTTTGTGGATGTAAACCATACCCATTAGCTGGGTTAGAGTTCAGCTGACTGGCAAATATGCATTTTCAAAGACCACAGCATCATCCCAGGTGCTGTAGGAAACAGACATGTTTGGCCAGGAATGGTGGCTCATGCCCGTAATTCCAGTAATTTGGGAGGATGAAGAAGGAAAATAGCTTGAGTCCAGGAGTTCAACACCAGCCTGGGCGACATAGCAAGACTCCATCTCTACAAAATAATTTTTAAAAAGGCATATTTGAAAACTGATCCTTACTCTGGAACAGTATACGTGCTTTACAGAAAAAAAGATAATCACAAATGAAACAACAGTGAGCAAAATCAAATGATATTCAATTATTACATTTTATGGCATACCCTGCAAGTGTTGTAAGCTTTCAGAAGATAAGGGAATTAATTTGAACAGTGTTTGTAGGCAATCCTGCTTAGTAAATTCCTTAGCCGCAACCTACCACTTCACCGTAGTAGCCAACTCCAAGCCTGGAGGCTTCTCTGCCAGGTCAGTTGGCCCTTCACTTTGGTATTAACCCTGAAGTCTTCAGACACTTATTCCTTACTAGCTTCCAGCTCTAATAAGCAGAAAAGTATTAATAAACTACCATATACAAAGTACTTCCTGTGTTTAGAAGACACAGCAATCACTAAGAAGCCGGTATTCTCCAACAACACTTTTCTTTCATCTTTGGATGTGGGCTGCTACAGAAGGGAGACATGTAACCTGGGGCAAGGAAACTATCTTCCGTCAGCACAAGTATTGCAAAGGGCTGATAGCTGAGGGTATCTGCACACAGCACTACCATCAGGTAGAGGAGTAAGTCCTCCAGTACGGATGAGGGATGCAGGCAGTACATTACAGCGTCCATTCTGGTCTCTCCTTTATACTGCCTGGATCCACTGCTTTAAGTTCTAGAAGCGTCTCCTCTGGGATTTCAACTGTGAGGTCGGAGGATGGTAAAGATTCTCCTAAGGGAAACAAACATACGAGGAAATGGTTTGTAGGATAAGCTGCAGTCTTGGCCCTTGCAGCCGTGGCCACTGCAGCTGGTTTCAGGGTTACAACTGATATCCATGATCTCATTCCTCTTCAATTATTGTATTGACTCCCCTTTCTCTTGTCTAGCATCTCTGCTGATTGTGGTGGCTTACCCAAGGCATATCCAGATCCTTGTTCCCAAGGAATCTCAGTGCCTGTTCCCCTGCTGCTGCATTTAACCATTGATCATCAACAATGAACAGGGGCGTATGAAGAATGAATTACTTGGGTGACAAACATTTTTCTCCCTGCCCATTGTGTAACAGAAGTGACACTTCCTCCAGATATTCAGCGTTCATTACCCCTGCTAGAATTGTGACTTGAATTACTATGTTAAACCAACCCATTCTTGAATCAAGTTCAGACTTTTGCCTCATTCATTCGCTGATTGTTACAGAGGTGTAAGTTCAGAGGTTGCCATTTAGCCTTCCTCACTACAATAACTCCAATCCACAGGCCAAGGAACCAGTGTGAAGATTGTGCCTACTACCAAACGTGTCTTCTCCAACTATACATTCAGGGACTGGAAAAAGGACTTCTGACTGAGTCTGTGGACCCAGTGGCACATTGAAATCCAGATGTGGGCAGAGATCCATTTAGTACCAGATGTCATATGCCCCTACTCTAACAGAGAGCCCATGTTGATGCTTTGAATCTCTGTGTATCAGTCAACTCAGACCCTGTGCCCAGTCTTGAAATCTTTGGATACTCCCTTTTTCACAGCATACAATTTCCTGAATAAATGCAGATTTCCTTTGGGAAGTACTGAGGGAATCCTTAGCTGTTAACTCATTGTGGTGTTGCAGAATTCTTTCTCTTTGGGACCTGACCTCTCCTTCAGTGGGTTCTGGGTTTGAAAACTGGCTCAGATCTAGAATTGGGAGACAGCTTATGACTTTTTGTTGGAGCAACTGCCGTTAGCATTCTGATCATCTGCTCTTGATTTCTTTTGTCATGTCGATCGAGTAGTGACTTCGTTGCCTGCCCATCTATTTTGTTAGTAGCGATAAAGTGTTGTGCTAACCATCTCCATTGTTCTCTGTGGGTCAGATTCCCTGGCTATTCCTCTGTCCTTGACCTTCCTTATGGTAAGTTTTACCCACCTGGCTTCTACAGGTGCAGTGGCACCACCTGCAGCTACTGTCATGACATCCTTCCATCACCGTTGTTATCAGAGAGTGTAGCTCTACGACTTCATGTCCTGCGATCAGCCCTGACCTGTAGACAGTAGCTACCTCTGAGCTTCTTAATGATTCTGGTGCCACTTCCATCCACATTTCTTAATGCTTTGACCAATGGTGTATCATATAGGACCTCCGTGGAGTATAGCATCTGGTGGATTTTCCAGTCTTACATAATGTATCTATCACAGAGTGCCCACCTTTGAGTCTTTTTAGCCCTTCTACCATAGCTATGACAATAATGTGTTTCTACTTCACTTAATGTGTGTTTTCTCCATGCCTGTGGGAACCACTTAGTAGCATGTTCATGTCATCTGCAGGTGTCCTAGACAAAATGTGAAATCCTGTATTCCATAATTCTCCCCAATTGATAAATCCTCCATCATTCAGTTTCATATTCTGACATCCCTGATGCAGAACCTACAAAATCCAGTCTTATTTATAGTCTCCTGGCTCCCACAGGCACTTGCTGGTTGAATCTTATACTCCTAAAGCTCTGGAACCTTTCCCCCTTTATCTGGCCCACCTCAGTCCTCAGCCAAGTCAGACTGTGATTTAACTCTAGTTATTGTCCTGGTGACCAGAAAAGTCAGGGACAGATTCTGAGAGGGACACATGTTTCCCTACAGGGGAGAGAACTCTGCATGATCTTCAAATGTGGGAAGAGCACTGGTGTTTAATGGGAAGGAATCAATCCCTTCTGGGAGCTCAGGGCCTATAGAGAAATCCTGGAATTTAAGCTTTTTTAACTGCAAACTCCAGCAACATCTCATGTGTCAGGGTCTTATTCCTTTCCAACCAAGGTGAGGATTTTAACATTGCAGATTTGCCCAAATTGAGATGTCAGCCTTCTTGGGAGTTCTGCTAATTTTCTTTTCTTTTCTTTTCTTTTTTTTTTTTAAACAGATTCTCACTCTGTTGCCCAGGCTGGAGTGCAGTGGCACGATCTCAGCTCACCGCAACCTCCACCTCCCAGGCTCAAGTGAATCTCCTGCCACAGCCTCCTGAGTAGCTGGGACAATAGGCATCCGCTACCATGCCCAGCTAATTTTTGTATTTTTAGTAGAGACATGGTTTCTCCATGTTGGCCAGGCTGATCTCAAACTCCTGACCTCAAGTGATCCTCCCACCCCAGCCTCCCAAAGTGCTAGGATTATAGGAGTGAGCTACTGCCTCCTCACCCTGTTAATCTTGTGATTAAATCATGGGCCTCAAGTTCTCAGCCTTAGGCTATAGAAGATGAAAACTTCTTTTTTTTTTTTTTCCTTTTCTTTTGAGATGGAGTCTTGCTCTGTGGCCCAGGCTGGAGTGCAATGGCACGATCTTGGCTCACTGCCACCTCTGCCTCCCAGGTTGAAGCAATTCTCCCACCTCAGCTTCCCGAGTAGCTGGGACTACAGCCGTGCGCCCCCAGGCCTGGCTAATTTTTTTTGTATTTTTAGTAGAGACAGGGTTTCACCACATTGGCCAGACTGCTCTCGAACTCCTGACCTCAAGTGATCCACCCATCTTGTCCTCCCAAAGTACTGGGATTGCAGGCGTGAGCCACTGTGCCTGTCCAAGAGCTTCTATATAAACTACCAAGAAAGTTCTCTGGCTTTCAAACTTAGCCTTTAATTGCTTCTTAATCCCTCATAGCTTTTCATTATTTAATTCCTAAACTGTCCATTGTGCTTAGCAATTACTTTTACCCCTACAAACCCCTGATGCATGGCACCTGCTGGAGCATTCTCTTCTTTCTGGAATATCTTTCCAGTTCATCTCCAGTACGAGTGTTAATGACTGCACTACTACCTTGTGCCAGGTGCTATCTGATGGTTGGTAAGGTCATCATTGCCAATGAGCAGTGAGTGAGCCAGCTCCAAAAATCCCATTTTAGCATCTGGTTTCTCAAACTACTCCTGGCACCGACTGTCACAGGCTGGGTTCCTAAGAAGCAAACTTAGTGATAGAAAGTCATACACAGGAAATGTGTTACAGATTGTTCTTGCGGGTAATATCTGTGGAAGAGGAGAAGAAGCAGGGCTGGGTAGAGAAAGAAGTTGGGCTGTATTGCAGGTTCAACAAAGCTTCAGGGGACTCCTTGGGAAGCTCTGAATGTGGGATGGTCAAATACAATTGTGCAGAATCTGGCCAGCCTTTTCACCTTTTTACCACTAGTCACTGGATACAGGCTGACCTAGGAAGGGGGTCTTGAATTTGGGTGAGGTGACCCTCTTTAAATAATTCTGAAGAGGACTGACAGATGAAGGCTCTGTGGACAATATTCTCTGCAGCTGGGGGAATAGAGTCTTTTGGTGCTAGTTGGGGACCAAGGTGGCCCATCTCAGCACCCACTATAGCTTCTCTATTGTACAAGGACATGGGATGATTAACACAGGCAAGAAACTGAGGACTAACTTTATTTTTCTTTCAGTAGTTTTTAAATTAACATATAATAATTGTAGATACGTATGGGGTACATTGTGATGTCTCTCTATATAATGTATAGTGATCAGATCAGGATAATTACCGTATCCATCATCTCGAACACTTATAATTTCTTGTTTTGGGAATATTCCATAAAAGCACCAACTTTAGAC
This sequence comes from Piliocolobus tephrosceles, assembly GCF_002776525.5. NCBI lineage: Eukaryota > Metazoa > Chordata > Mammalia > Primates > Cercopithecidae > Piliocolobus > Piliocolobus tephrosceles. The sequence goes on along the minus strand of NC_045438.1, from coordinate 121,737,895 downwards.
AGCTCACCCTGGAAGGCTGTGCCAATAAAAGGAGTGTTTGGTTCAGAGAAATTGTGTGGGCTAAATAGAAGGCAGGTCACTGAGTCACAGAGAGGTCAAGGCTAGATGTGGGGAGAGCACTGCATGGAGGCTCAGGAGACAGAGACTGGGGCCTTTCCTTTCTCAACTACTAAATGACGGGGAAAACTGATTTACCTCTCTGACCCTCAGTTTCTTCTTCTGAAAATGAACATGATGGATCAGTGGTTGCTTGTGTCTAGAATACATAAAGGTTTCTCAAAACTCAACAATTAAATTAAAAATTTAAAAATTAAAAAAGGGGCAAAAGGCAAGCAGACATTTCACCAAAGAGGATATTCTGATGGCAAATAAGTACACAAAACGTCCAAGTTCAACGTCATTAGCCATGACAGAAATGCAAACTAAAACTACAGTGAGATATCACTACACAACTATCAGAATAGCTAAATTTAAAACAAAATAGTGATAACACCAAATGCTGGTAAGGATGTGAGGAAATGGATCATCCATATATCACTAGTGAAAATGTTTTGGTTCAGCCACTCTAAAACCAGTTTGGCAATTTAAACTAAACATACGCTTACCATATGACCCAGCAAATGTACTCATAGGCATTTATCCCAGAGAAATGAAAACTTATTTTCACACAAGAAACTGAACATGAATGTTCATAGCAGATTTATTTGTACGACCAAAAACTGGAACAACCCAAATGTCCTAAGTGAATGGCTAAAGAAACTGTGATACATCCATACCACGGCACACTACTCTGCAATACAAGGAGAAAAAAACTGCTGATAATGCAATAACTTAAGTGGTTCAAAAAGAAGTCATGCTGAATGAGAAGAGCCAATCTCAGAACTGTATATACTGTTTGATTTAATTTATACAACATTCTTAAAATGATAAAATGATAGCTATGAAGATCTGATTATTGGCGACCAGACACTGGGAGTGGGAAGCAGAAGGAGCGAGGTGTCTGTAGCTCTGAAAGGGTAACATGAGGGACTCTTCTGATGTAACTGTTATATATTTTACTGTGGTGGTGATCTCATGAATCTACACATATGACAAAATTACATAGAAGTAAATACACACACACACACACACACACACACACAGTGAGTGCATGTAAAACTGATGAAATCTGAATAATATTGGTGGATTCTATCAATGTCAATTTCCTGGTTGTGCTGTTGTACTACAATTATGCAAGCTGTGCCAATTGGGAGAAACTGGGCAAAGAGTATATGTATTATTTCTTACAATTGCATGTAATCTATCATTATCTCAAAATGAAGTTAAAATGTTATCGGAGGTCGCTTTAGGATTGCATTAATAGATCGTCAATCAGGAAAGTGATCATCACCCTCCGATTCGACCAGTGGAGAGGTTCACTGGGAAGAGAGTCATTTAGCCAATTGTATATTAATTCATTCAACAAATATATAGTAACTACCTATTATGTGCCAGGCACTGTGGAAGAGACAAAGAATACAACAATAAATAGGACAGATGTGATTTTTCCCTAATGGAACTTACAGCGTAGAGAGAAAGCCAGACGTTAAACAGATAATTACATAAGTAATAAACTCAAAATTACTGTATAATTACTGGTCTGGGTACAATGGGAAGCTTGACCATGTATATGGGGCTACGGAAGGCTTCCCTGAGGAAATAGGTTTTAAGATGAAACCAATGGAAGTACAATTACTTAAAGGTAGAAGAGGAGAAGCCAGGCACAGTGGCTCATGCCTGTAATCCCAGCACTTTGGACGTCCAAGGCAGGCGACTCACGAGGTCAAGAGATCAAGACCATCCTGGCCAACATGGTGAAACCCTGTCTCTACCAAAAATACAAAAATTAGCAAGGCGTGGTGGTGCACACCTGTAATCGCAGCTACTAGGGAGGCTGAGGCAGGACAATGGCTTGAACCCAGGAGGCGGAGATTGCTGTGAGCTGAGATCGTGCCATTGTACTCCAGCCTGGGCGACAGAGTGAGATTCTGTCTCAAAAAAAAAAAAAAGAGGAGGTAGCTCCAGGAGAAGGAAATAGACTAGAGCCATGAGAGCAAAGGGGCTGTGTGGGGATAGTTCAGGGACCCAAAGTGAGTCTGGAAAGGCAGGCAGAAACTGGATCATGTGGGTCCTCCAGGGACAAGAGCAATGGAAGATATGGAAGGTTTCAGGCAGAGGGAGAGGTGATTGCAGCTGTATGAGAAATGTAAGCTATTTCAGGAACTTTGCGATTACAATAGAAATTCAGTACTGGAATAGACTGTCAACAGAGCTTGGGGGAGCATTGTCCTCAAATAAATTGAGTTGACTGTTAAGGAAGATAAATAACCTCACATGGGAAAGCGTGCAGAAGAGAGCTGCAGGGCTTTGTAAATTAGGTCAGAGTGAGGGAATTGGACAAAGCAAGCATATCAGGCCTGATGTCACACCTTTAAAGTAAGAAAGAAAAAGTAGACATTGTGCTCCTTTTGCCACAAGCTGAAAGTTTACTTTGCAAAGCTATAGTAGCGTTTTCCCATTGTTTCTTAGGCTCACTACCATGCAGGGTGATAGGGCAATACTTCAAAAGGGAAGGAATGGTTATGACAGCCAAAAGAACATGCCCACAAACTTCTGCAAAGGCTTTTTTAATTTTTTTTTTTTTTTTTCTGAGACAGGGTCTCACTCTGTCACCCAGGCTGGAGTGCAAGTGTGCAGTCTCAGCTAACTGCAACCTCTGCCTCCTGGGCTCAAGTGATCCTCCCGCCTCCGCCTCTCTAGTGGCTTGGACTACAGGTGCGCATCACCACACCTGGCTAATTTTTTGCATTTTTGGTAGAGACAAGGTTTTGTCATGTTCCCCAGGCTGGTCTCAAACTCCTGAACTCAGATGATCCACCTGCCTTGACTTCCCAAAGTGCAGGGATTACAGGTGTGAGCCATCATGGCTGGCTGCAAAGACTTTTTCAGAGACTTCTCCACCCACATCCATGGATGATTATTTTCCTAGAGCAATACCTGTGTCCAATAGGTGGGCAACTTGTGGGGAAGAGAATGAGGAAGAAGATGGTCTTAATTTTCAACAAATTCTCAGGAACTTTTTCCTTTTCCTATACAGTTTCCCCAACCTCAGGCTAAACTCTGTGTGAGTCCCTTTGTTCTGTTTCAAAATTGCTGTGGCTTAAGAACAAATAGTTACAATGCTAGAGTGGGGAAGCTTGTAAAATCTGTTGTCACAGTTGTCAGTGGTGATAATTTCTAAGTACAGTCTCACTGTATTTAATTATTGATAATTACATTAATGGTTATTGAGACCTACATGCCATGCTAAGTGTATATTGTTTTATACATGTAATTTATAGAAAAGTATGAGTGCAAATGTTTATTGAAAAAGTGACTGAACAATAAATAAAACACTAAAATAAAAAGTGATTAAACTACAGTAACTCTCATTAGGTAACCAGAAACTGATGACAGAATTAGGGAGTGAAGGAAAATGAGTCCTACTAAGTTAAAGAACCCTAATTTGGCACACATCTACCAGAGAATACACCTAGCTGAAGGAAAAACAGACAATAATAATCACTTAATTACCCACATTGAGAAATCTCTAAATTGGCTTGGAATTTTGTAAAGCTCAAGTATGTCCTGGTTACTAATTGATTTGAAAGGATTATCAAGGAAAAGTTAAGCAAATTAGCAGAGACACCTGAGTAAGCTTAGCTAGTGTGTAAAAGAACAAGGAATCATTTTGATTGCATTTGATGCAAATCGCTAATGAAAATCCCTTTTAATAAGTATGAACAGAACTAGATACTGAAGGGACTATGGAAATTGTGACCTCAATGTGTAGGAGAGGATGTGTATATATATGAATAAAATACTGTGAGAATTGAAACTTCCACATTTACTAGTATTTCAAACAAGTCTTTAACTCTAATATTTCATTTGGTCTTATTTGATATTCCTCTTAACTGCCCCTTTTCAACTCCTTTCTTTCCCTTCACTGAACCTAGACTTAGAAGTTAGAGAAAAGTCTGAGAATCTATTGAATGGCAGGGATCAACATACAGTAACCAGCAACACCCAGCATGTTGGTTGTTCTATCAGCCTGATTCCCTAAGCCAAGGCCCACTGTTGACTCATAGTTGGCATACAATTTGAGGAAGGAAAAAGCCTTTGTGGCAGCAACTCACTGAGAGTTTATAGTTGCTTGTTATTGCAGAATAAATCTAGAGCATAAGGCCCAGCTCTCACTAGGAGCTCAATAAATGTTTTATTTTGTTTTCTTGAATCAGGCTCACAGAATTGGAACATTCATAATCCTTGGTTCATGAAACAGCATCAGCAGTAATCCATGCATGACCCTCTTTCATTTTATTTATTCTTTTGAATTTAATTATTTTTATAATGAGCATCTATGAGCCTACCACCCAGCGCCAGAATGAGAACATTGTCAGTAAATTCATCTCTGTGTGCTCTTTCTTTACCCCAACCTCCCTGCACTGATAATTTGAATTTACTTTTTTTTAATCTTGAATTTTCTTTTTCTCATTTCATTTCTTTAGAAAAATCATTTTATACATATATATATAAATGCCTAACCAATTTATTGTTTTGGCTTCCAAACTTTATTAAAAGGTTATTTTACTGTCTATATTTTCCTGGAACTTGCTTTTTTCATTATTCAATCTTATTCATTCATGTTCTTATCCATAGCAGTAATTCTTTAATTTTCTTCACCATATAATATTGTTTTGCATGAATATCCCAATTGTCTCCAGCTTTTTGCTATTATGAATTATGTTGCTATAAACATTCTTGCATATGTCTACTAGCATGTATCTGTAAGAATAATAAGATAAATACAAAGGAAGGGACAATTAGATATCTTTCTATTTATATATTATGAAATATATTATAAAATTATTTGAAATATCAAAACTTTAAAAATCTACCAAGATTACATGTTGGAATGGTAAGTAGCAATGGAATCTTGTATACACATTGCTGGTAGGAATGTAAGTATAAGCACCATTTAAAACAATTTGGCATTATTTTTAAAGTTGAACATTGGTATATCCTATAGCAAATCTCCATAAATGTTGAATGAACAAATGAATGAGTAATCACCCAGCAATTTAGTCAAAGATATTTTCTATCTTTTGTCCCTGACAAGTTTCCTGGTGATTTTTCCATATTCATGGATTTTGCTTCCTGGCCCACCACCTTCTTCTCTGCCATCATTTAGATTGACATCAATTCCCAAGTGAATGACCCATGCTAGACTTCTCTTGACATGACAACAGTTACGAGGACCAAATAAGCTAATAAATTTAAAATACTTATAGCACTGTCTAGCACAGAGTAAGTACTATATAAATGTTTATTATTATCATATTTCCTTCAGAGCTCTTATAGGAATTGTGACTACGGTCTGTTACATAATTTAGATGTTGTTGGTTCTTGGCCAATTATTTTATTTGTATGCTCCTTTCTATTTCTTTCATTTTGAGTTTGGGGCCCAAATATTTGTTTTCCTTTGTTTTGCAGATTTTCCCTTGGGTGTCACCCCACAATGAGTTCTGGGTCTGGTCAAGTCACGCATTATTCAAGTAAGTCACAACTCCCTTCCTTTGGGAGAATAGTTTTACCCAAATGTTGCCTGCCCTCGGTCATTACAATACCTAACAGAGGTCTGGACTTCATCTCTGCCTATATCTCCTTGAGAGCTCCCTTTGGAGCTCTGACTTCATTAATTGTCTCTGCCTGTTGCCTCTTACTCATTTCTACTTCCCCATTCAATCACACTGTCACCTTGAAACTTACCAACCAATGCTTGAAATAGCCCATGCTGATCTTCCTGTTCTTCGTCTCTCCAAAGTATCCAGAATATATCTCCCACCTAGTGCATCTGTCCCAGTCATCAAAGGCAGTTTCTGCCATTGATTTTATTATTGATTCCTTGTCTATAACTTTCAGAGAACTGCTAGAAACTTTCCTTCTGGGTCAGAATCAAACATGCATTAGGCATTGCTATTTTGAGATTTAAAGCACATGCTATTGGCTCTGGCTTCACCATCTATTCCATCTAAGCCAGGATGGACTTGGAGAGTGTAGCTGGGATTTAATGAAGTGGTAACCATACTAATCTTGTGAGCCATGGAGTACAATATTTCATTCGTGTCTCCACCAGGCAGAGGTCATCAAAACAAGTCAACTACCAAGGTCTGGGAGAGGATTGTGTCCTGGGCAGCCCGGATACATTGTTTACAGGCTTCTGGGAAAGGGCTCGGAATGGGAAATGTGTCTCACAATAGCACCTGGAAACGTGGTTTACTCAGTCGGTAACTATGAGCATAAACTGGTCTGGGTTAAGAAGAGGATAGAAAAAATAGGTGGATTAATAAAAGGAGTGCCAGATCTGAATCAGATAACAAGTGGAAGAGGGGTCAACACTAGACCATGCGTGCCTTAGAGTCATTGAATTTCAGAACCGAAAGCGACCTCAGAACCTGTCTAATTTAACCAGCTCATTTTACAGGTAGGGAAACTCAGATCACAGAAATGAATAGAGTTGCCCAAGGTCAGAGAGCTGTCAGCTGGATGGAAAACTCTTTCCACACCAAGGTGTTTTCTTTCCACTTCCTGTACTATAAGGTGGTAGGAGCGAGGGGAGTAGGAAATAAGCTAAATGGCTACAAATAGGAAGGAAGTAAGGAAAGCATTTGGTTTATGTCAAGCAGTTTATCATAACATGAAAAAATGCTTGCTATCTTAAGGGTTAAAAATAATGTGGAAATGTAGTGTAATAAGATAAGAATAAAACTAAATTAACCAAAGGTTATTTTTGGTCTCTTGGCTAAAATCTATTACAATTTTACCTTGGTTTTTAACCATGGATGGAGATTTTCTCTGGTCCAAAGAATTATAGGTATTTTTACTCTTCTATTCTTCTGTATTTCCATTATAATCACATATTTCTTTCAGAATGATTAAAATACATATGGTTTACCCTTTGACCTAGCCTTATTGGTCCCCATCAAATTGAGCAGAAAAAAACAGTAAATTAGATAATCCATCACCCCATTTTATGATATGCAGGACTTGGCAAACTTCTTTTAGTTGCTATTCTTAGCAGAGAATCCATTTTAACCTTCTGCTTCACACAGAGTCTCAGGTACCCTCTTTACTCTCCATTTCCAAAGTACTAATATAGAGTGAGCTAGAGGATGGAGCAAACCCCCTATGGGATCTAAACACTGTCTTACCATAATAAAAAGCAGAACTTCCCACCCCTTCTAGATGTAGATAAAAATTCTCCCTGCTCAGCTTCTATCTGTCCTCAACCAGGTGAAGATAAACAGAGGCCAGTCATAAATGAAGTTGCTAAATCTTCCAACTTAGTCTCTGAACCTCAGTACAGGCCAAGATGCCTTCTCCATCCTCTTTAACCTTTACCCAACCCCACCCTCTGTTCCAGGACAACAGGTGATCACCTAAGTTTTCAGAAATATTGCTTTTTAAAATAATCTTGAATGTCATCTACTGTTTTTATTTTTATTAACATAGCTGGAAACTTTGGAATATATAGAAAAGCAGAAGGAAGAAACTAAAAGTCATTCAAAATTTCACCATCCCAAAATGACCTCTTTTAATATTTTTTGCATATTTCCTGGCAGTCCTGTTATTATTTTTTGCACACACATAATATAGAAAACTGAGATCATATTGTACAAACTATTCATATACATTGTAAATTTTACAGATCATTAAATATTATTCCATAGCACATTTAATGCCTGAATAATAATCATTTGGAAGTACATTAATTTATCAAGCCAATCTTTTAGGGTTGTACAATCAGGCTATATTCCATTTTTCAACATGCTGTACCACACTGCTGTCAACATCCTTGAACTAAAATCTTCACTCATATCAATGTTTTCCCTGATTTGCTATCAAAGTCAATATTTAATATGTTTAATTCCCCTGTCCCCCAGGTGTTGGAAAAATGTCCCTATTTTGTCTACAGAAATTCTACCTCTGATTAGGAAGTTTCTACCTATACTTACACATGTCTACATAATGTATATTATGTATTAAGAGATATAGAATTAATGCTCATTACTTATAGTAGTTATGGTCTATAATGTTGCCATGAAGATTGAATTAGTGAATACCGAACCATTGCTCCTAGGGGAAATACAGGATTAGGTTCCTGTAAGCCTATGATCACAAGATTTTCATCACTCAATCAATGCATAACCTTGTTTTATGTTTTTCTGTTTAAAACACTGTATTTAAAATATAATACTGATTCATTAACATTGAACTCAATCACCAATGGCACTATAATTCAGGCCTGGATAAAGCTTATCTGGCCTGGCGCGTTGGCTCACGCCTGTAATCCCGGCACTTTGGGAGGCCGAGGGGGGCAGATCATGAGGTCAGGAGATCGAGACCATCCTGGCTAACACAGTGAAACCCCGTCTCTAATAAAAATACACACACACAAAAAAAATTAGCCAGGCACGGTGGCGGACGCCTGTAGTCCCAACTACTAGGGAGGTTGAGACAGGAGAATGGTGTGAACCCAGGAGGTGGAGCTTGCCATGAGCCGAGATAGCGCCACTGCACTCCAGCCTGAGTGACAGGGTGAAACTCCACCTCCAAAAAAAAAAAAAACAGCTTATCTAATGCATGTCTTTCCTCCATTGCAGCCTTCCTGTTCTTTAGGAAATCAAACAGAACTTCAGCAGTATGCATTGAAACCGTTTTAAACAGTGAAATCACCAACATAAAGCACAAATATTTGAAAACATGACCTTAAATAGACCACCAAAAGGAAACTTGTTAACAGTATAAAACTGAAACAAGAAGGCAGCGCATCACCCTGTTTGACCCCAGCTGGGAACACATCTATCAGATGACTCAAATGTTTTCTTGCTCTGTGCATGTCTGCAAATGACCATGAAAGCCACCTATACTGATTTTGGAGTTACAAATAAATTTTAGCAGGTAAAAAAATTTGCAAATACATACAGAATCCACAAGTAAAGAGGGTCAGCTGTATTTTGTTTGCACATATTTATTCACACTTCATTATATGTGACTTATAAATAATTATATGTTGCTCATCTGCCTTAACTTTTAAACTCATGTGTAAGATTTCAACTGAGACTTGGTTAATTTTTCCTCTTCATTTGTTTTCTGCGATTGTGCCTAAAAGGTGATCAGCACAGGACAAGCAATCAGAATAAACCTTTTATGGTGTGCCACATTGTGCTTCAAATGTATTATCTTTAATAATAAATCTATCCTGCTTGATATATAAGATCAGATAAATGCACCAAGATGCCAAGAAACTGAAGGACTTGCAACATCAGTCATGGCTGGTTCCATACCTGACAGCCATTCTTTCTTTGCTGACAGAACCCTGATTTTGTGTTAGCAGCATTGTGCTCAAACCCACTGGATGAATTATGAATTATCAGTGCTAATCATGGCAATCCATATTCTTTAGCCAGTGAGTCTCCTGGAGATCTAACCAATGAGAAGTAAAGAGACATCTGCTGGAAACTCTGGCAAAGTTTCTTCTACCTGATAAAAGATATGCCTCTTTGGCATTGCCTCTTTCTCTCTGCTTTCTTCCTTTCTGCTTTTAGAAGCTGTCATATAAGGACCTAATGCCTAGAGTAGTTGATGCCATGTTGTGTTTAAGAGGAGGGAATGAAGAAAATTGCAAAGATGCTAAGCTTGTACTGAGGTGTATCACTGAGGTGTTTCATGTAATTTGTACCAATTAGCTCCAGACTTCCTGTTAGATGAGACAACTAAATGTTCGTTTATGGCTAAAGCAACTACTGGTTGGGGTTTCTGTGACTTGCAACCCAAAGATATTCCTAATCAATGCCATTGGCTGACATCATCGTATTATCAGCAGAGCTGGGCTTGAATGCAATCTATCTGGCTCCAAAGTCCCTCCTTCTTTTTTCCTTAACTTTTTATTTTTTTGAGAAAAGGTCTCACTCTGTTGCCCAGGCTGGAGTGCAGTGGCACAATCTTGGCTCACTACAAACTCTATCTTCCAGCTCAAGCAACCCTCCCATGTCACCCTCCCGAGTAGCTAGGACTGCGGATATGTGCCACCATGCCCAGCTAATTTTTTTTTTAGTAGAAACAAAATTTCACCATGTCATCCAGGTTGGTCTTGAACCCCTGAGCTCAAGCAATCCACCCACTTAGCCTCTCAAAGTGCTGAGATTACAGGCATGAGCCACCCTACTCAGTCATCCCAAAGTCTCTCTTTCTATTATAACGTGCTAGCTTCCTTCCTCTCTAAATAATGAGTGATCAATTCTCTTAAAATACTTTTAAGTTTTTGAAGGGGAGAACCCCGGTCCTGTGTAATACCACCTTGTTTCTATAAGACCATTAAGATCATTTTTAATTTTTCTCTGGTCTTCCTGACTACTAAGCATATTACCTTATTTAGTACCATTATCAAATTTAGTTAATGCCATTTTTACTTTTCTCCAGTTATTCATAAAAATAGAGAACAGAATTTTCTCCAAGTCAACCTCAAAGGAATACCATTTGAGTTTAAACTTCCCTTCTCCCCATCCTTGCACCCCCAGCATGCCTTCCTCTGATCTGCCTGTCCATCTGGCTAGCCCTAATACTAGTGATTCTTGCTACCCACTCTGCTGCACCAGAGGGCCTGCATGCTCTCTTTTTGCTTCACGAACCTCTGAAGAGTACTCAGGCTGGAAACCGCTCCATCTATTCTACTAGTTGGCTTAATTTACCAATCACCTAAAATATCACATAGCAAGTTAAGACATTTTGCTGCTTATACAACCTGAATTCCTAGAGTAAAAAGAATAAGGTTAGTACTAACTGCAGTAAGCTTTTAATATCCCATACGATATATCATCCTTCCTAAGGAAAGACTTGACTGCTAAGCCACATGATTATGATGTTATCACTTTCAGAAAAATTAGGGTAGAGAAGGCCCTCCAAAAGGGTGTTTCATTCCAAATTAATAGGTTTCTTGATCCCAAACCACAGAAATGGATCTTGATAAACTTAAGCAAAAAAGAAGTTCCCTAATAAGTCCTGGATAGCTCACAGAATAAAATATAGTATTGAACACTCAGAAGGATGGGAAGGGAACAGCTTTGGGAATCTTGGTAACTGGGACTAATTCATAGGCCCTGCTGGTCACTACTATTGGAATGACACAAAGCCACAAGGATCATTGATTCTAAGCAGATCACATGGAACAGGGAAAGGAGAGTTCCCCCAAGAAAAGTGGGGCTCTTTTCAAAAGATAGAGGGAAGAATACTCAATGCACTAGTGTACGTGAGTGTGCATGTGTGGGTTGCGAGTGAAGAGAGGAAAAATCCATTGACTGAAACTCTTTATGTTGCAAACTAAAAGGAACCACAGGAGCAGAGTTTGTGTCTAAATGAAGGCAACAAGGAGACCACAGAAAGGTGTTATTTCCCAGACTTTACCAGCTGCTGGCTATCATGAACCATCTAAAAAACTGATTTCAAAGTTAGGGAGTTTTGTCATTTGGAGAGTGCTTGAGTTCCTGGAGAATGGGAGTTGAGGTTATAAAATTGAAATGTACCTAGAATACTGACCATAATAAGCTTGAAATTTCCCCCAGGGAAGTCCATGAGCTGAAGGCTTCTCTAGATCTGGTACTGACATGCACAATTTGACCATGCCCAACCTGGCAGGCATCAGGGCAGCCTCAGAACCTACTCCCTAGTATCCTGTGATGACTCCCTCCAGCAAAATGCACTTGACTCACGTCTTCTGCATTGGGGAGCTCAAATTCTCTCTGTAGGGGAGATGGAGCCCTTGTCAGACTATCCTTATAGCTTAACTTCTTAGTCAGTGCAGGAGAAAAGGTTTTATGTTACAAAGGGTAATGAAACTTAGCCTGAGGGCCCAGAATGGTACTACAGTGTACATTTTGTCATTGGGTAGCTTCTTTAGCTTTGTATAATCAGAACTTTCACCCTTTCTTCATGTAACTGTTTAAAGCAGAAATCAGAGTCCCTGGCTCCTAAGTTAATGGCAAGGAGGGGAAATGGAGGCAGTGAGAAACACTACCTGAACCTTTATGTGGCAATAGTCATTGTTGTAACTTCCCACCCCAGTCACCAACATTTCTGCAAGTGACACAACCATCTGTCCATTAAGACTGGCTATATCATTTGTAGAAACCAATGCAACATGAAAATGTGGCACTTCTTATTCAAAACTTATTATGAATTTCAAGATTGCAACAGCAGAACATAAAACTAACTGTGGACTACCCTGAGTTCAGGGCCTAAGTAAATGCATAGGTTTCATTCCCATGAAGCTGGCCCTGTGACCATTACTCTCAGCTCACTCATCATTAAATTTCCAGCATTTAAATTATTTATGGAGCTGATGAGTTATTCTTTTCTCTCTTTCCAATCTCTCCCAGAGCTGTCTCTATTCACAACTTTCATATGGAGGTATAAAAGTAAAGAGAATGTAGTAAAGAGAAGAAAATACTTCTGTTAGTCAGGGTTCTCCAGAGAAACAGAACTAACAAGAGGTACATGTATGAAGAGTTATACTAAAGTCATCGGTTCATATGGTTGTGGAGACTGAAAACTCCCACAATCTACAGTCAGCAAGTTGTAAACCCAATGGTATTGTTTTGGCTCAAGTCTAAAGGCTTGAGAATCAGGAGAGTTGGTGGGAGAAGTTCCAGTCTGAGTCCTAGTCCAAGAACCACGTCTAGACTGAAGGCCGGAGAAGATCAATGTCCCAGTTCAAAGACAGTCAGGCAATGAGAGCAAAGTTTTCCTTATTCCATCTTTTTGTTCTATTCAAGCCTTCAATGGGTGGGATGAAGTCCACCCACCTTGGCGAGGGCAATCTGCTTCCCTCAGTCTACTGATTCAAATGTTAAACTCACCCGGAAACACCCTCACAGACACACATCCAGAATAACACGGAATTAAATATCTGGGCATCCCATTACCCAGTCATGTTGATACATAATATTAACCATCATAATGCTTTTCTCTCTTTCCTCTGCCCATCACTAGAATTCCCATGGTCGTTTTATTCCCTCCAATGCAAGAGGAAAACTAGGCCTGGCTTTCAAGATAACAAAGAAGACTAGGAATAAAATCTGCCTATGCACACTGGCCTCCAACCAGTCCTCCTTACTCAGAAGTTGGCAGGTTGATTCACTGTCTGTACTCCACTAGAAACTTCCTCCTATCCTGTGCTGGGCATCAACCCCTCATGATTCAGGACTATGTTTTCTTGGCTTCCCTGAGCCTACTTGGTACAGCTAATCCAGCAGAAACCCTCAGTAAACCATTCTACACTTCTTCACACCCAGTGTGTAACTATTTCCATAGAAACTTCCTGATAACAAAACTAAACTACTTTTTCTTTTTTTGGTCATTTCATCCATTTGTGATACTGGGGCTAGAGCTAACATGTCAAACAGGAAGAGCAAGGGTAGGTCACTGGAGACATTTGGGAGCAAATAGGGAGTCAGGACTTGCCTGTACTTGCTAGAGGGGTAGGGTTGCTTCCACCAACATATCTTGGCTGTATCTGCTTGGTGGAGAGGAAAGAGTTTGGTTTTGGAGTAACCCCTGCCTAAATCATTGCTAACTTACTCTGTGGCTTTGGACACATTCTTTAGTACTTCTATCTGGGCCTCAGTTTCACCATCTGCAAAATAGGGAGGCTGGTATCTATGCTGTGAAATTGCTTTGAAGATCATAGATAAATGTGTGAAACACCTGGCATGAAATAGAGCCTAAGGAAATAGTTACTCACAGTCCATCTCCTTGTTCTACAACTAGATCTTGCTGATTCTTTCTAAAGAACAAGAGAGAAATGAGATGAGCACATACCCTCAGGGAGGCCTTGAACAGACCAGGCGTGTCTTCCGTCTTCAAAAGAGAACGCTTGGGCTTGGTTAGTCTCTTGCTTTCCTTTCCCCAAATCACTTCCCTTCTTGGTTTCCTGCAACTCATACCACTCTGGGGCAATCACTGAAGCTGCTGACAGCGAGCCCCACTCCTTCACTCCTTCCAGGGCAAACATGTCAGCACTTCGTGCTCAGAAACAGAGTTTGCGGGCCCCACTCACATGGCCAAAGGTCACAAAGAAGCACTTGGCTTTGTTTCACATTTGGCAATCTGAGGGTAACTGGAGATGTTTAGCTGAGATATATAATTCAGGCAAAAAAAAAAAAAAAAATCCCCTTTCCCCTTTCTCCAGTTGCAGAATGCCATCCACAATTACTTAATAATTACATACATGGTCCAGTATCCTTCTGCCCCAGACCTCCACACCGGAGGTCACGCATGTGCTAAACTCTCAAGGCTTGTGGGCAGCTAAGATTTATTTCCCATAACCCATACATAAAAGTTAAGTAGGCAATGCCTCTGGGTTCCAAGGCTCCTCTGGGGTCACTTGAGGTGTCCATCTGTGTATATTTAATAGGGACAAAAAAACTGGCCTCCTTTCGGTTACCAGGCCCAAGACTGTGTCCTACTGAGGCTTCCCTGGCCTCCCTTACTCAATCCCTCAGACCTCATGCTCTGCAGTGGTCGATCTGCATGGCTCCCCACTGCATTTCAACCTCAGGCTGGCCAAGGGCCTCCTGTGTGGGGTGCAACTGCAGCAGAGTTGGCAGAGGCTTTCTGTAAAGGGCCAGATAATTAATATTTTAGGCTTTACGACCCAAGAGGCAAAGTCAAAGATATCATTTGTGTATTAACATAACACTTTAGACTGGGCATGGTGGTTCACAGTTGCAGTCCCAGTACTTTGGGAATCCAAGGCAGGAGTATCACTTGAGGTCAAGAGTTCAAGATCAGCCTGGTCAACATGTTGAAAACCCATCTCTACTAAAAATACAAAATCAGCCAGGCATGGTGGCAAGCACCTGCAATCCCAGCTACTTGGGAGGCTGAGGCAGGAGAATTTCTTGAACCAGGAAGGTAGAGGTTGCAGTGAGCCAAGATTGTACCACTACACTCCAGCCTGGGCAATAAGAGTGAAACGTCATCTCAAAAATAAATAAATAATAATATAACACTTTAAAATGTATTTTTGGCCAGGTGTGGTGGCTCACCCCTGTAATCCCAGCACTTTAGGAGGCTGGGGCAAGTGAATTCCTTGAATTCAGGAGTTTGAGACCAGCCTGGGAAACATGGTGAAATCCCATCTGTATTAAAAATACAAAAATTAGTCAGGCATGGTGGTGCACACCTGTAGTCCCAGCTACTCAGGAGGCTAAGGTAAATGGATTGCTTGAGCCCAGGAGGTCGAGCCTGCAGTGAGCCAAGATTGTGCCACTGCACTCCAACCTGAGCAACAGAATGAGACCCTGTCTTTAAAAAAAAAAAAAAAAAAAAAAAAGACTTTTTTTACTTTTAATAATTTTTAATTTTTATTTGCAGAAGTTCTATTTGGTTGTTCATTGTCAATAGTCTCTTATTTTTTGCTCAACCATTTGATAGCATCTCTTCTGTGTTAAGCATATCTAACATGCTTGAATTTGTTTCATAATTAATAATCAAGTATTTAAAGTGTTTGTCAGCCTATATCTTCTGTTTGTTGTTTTTTGCTAGTTCTTTTTCATGATACCTTGTTTTCCCAAGTGTATTATGATTCTTTCCTTCAGTTGCAAGCTCCAGTTCAATAGAATTTTATATCTGGAAGTCTTCTGTTTTTTATTTTTGTGAGTACATAGTAAGTGTATATATTTATGGGGTACATGAGATATTTTGATATAGGCATATAATGATGTATAATAATCACATCAGGGAAAATAGGGTCTCTATCCCCTCAAGCATTTATCTTTTGTGTTACAAACAATGCAATTAAACTCTTTTAGTTCTTTTTAAATGTACAATTCAATTGTTATTGACTATAGTCACACTATTATGGTATCGAATACCAGATCTTATTCATTCTGTCTAAGATCTGGGAATCTCTGAGGCCTGTGATAACAGTGGTTCCTCCAGTGAGGATTTGTGCTTGTTTCTGGACTTGAGAGTACTTCCAACTCTGAGTCACATTAAAACACATTTTTAGCTAGGATTGTTCAAACCGTACTGATATTATAAATTTGGTTACAAGCCTGCATAAATTTAACCTATAGTTATAAATTCTCAGATGTTTCCCTACCATCAGAGTGAACAGGCAACCTACAGAATGGGAGAAAATTTTTGCAATCTACCCATCTGACAAAGGGCTAATATCTGGAATCTACAAAGAACCTAAACAAATTTACAAGAAAAAAATCAAACAACCCCTTCAAAAAGTGGGCAAAGGATATGAACAGACACTTTTCAAAAGAAGACATTTATGCAGCCAAGAGACACATGAAAAAATGCTCATCATCACTGGTCATCAGAGAAATGCAAATCAAAACCACATTGAGATACCATCTCACATGAGTTAGAATGGTGATCATTAAAAAGTCAGGAAACAATAGGTGTTGGAGAGGATGTGGAGAAATAGGAACACTTTTACACTGTTGGTGGGACTGTAGACTAGTTCAACCATTGTGGAAGACAGTGTGGCAATTCCTCAAGGATCTAGAACTAGAAATACCATTTGACCCCGTGATCCCATTACTGGGTATAAACTCAAAGGATTATAAATCATGCTACTACAAACACACATGCACAAATGTGTTTACTGTGGCACTATTCATGATAGAAAAGACTTGGAACCAACCCAAATGTCCATCAATGATAGACTGGATTAAGAAAATGTGGCACATACACACCACAGAATACTATGCAGCCATAAAAAAGGACGAGTTCATGTTGTTTGTAGGGACATGGATGAAGCTGGAAACCATCATTCTGAGCAAACTATTGCAAGGACAGAAAACCAAACACCACATGTTCTCATTCATAGGTGGGAACTGAACAATGAGAACACTTGGACACATCACACCTTGGGGAACATCACACACTGGGGCCTGTCATGGGATGGGGTTTGGGGGAGGGAGAGCATTAGGAGAAATACCTATTGTAAATGACAAGTTAATGGGTGCAGCACACCAACATGGCACATGTATACATCTGTAACAAACCTGCATGTTGTGCACACGTACCCTAGAACTTAAAGTATAATTAAAAAAATAAAAATAAATAAAATCTCAGATGTTTCCTCTTGCTATTTAGAGCCAGGGTTGAGGCAGGCAGATTTCCTTTCTATTCTTGTGTGGGGAAAGGGAGTTGAAGAAATTCCTGGTGTAAATAGTCACTGACAAGATACCCTTTGGGATATAAGGTGATTTATAAGAGGATCTCTTATCTGACTTCCCATGTTCCCCGAGACTTTGTCTCATGTTTGCTATGCAGTTGTCAAAATCAGCTCTCTGGGTCACTTGCAGGTAGATATCTGTCTCTGGGGGAGTCTTCAGCGCATGCACTCCCTTATCTCCCTGGATTCATGCTTCCTTGTTTGTTTGTTTGTTTGTTTGATCTCTTACTTTCCTGCAGAGGTAGTGATGCATTTTTAAAGATTTTCTAAAATATTTTATTCAGCATTTTTTGGTACTTTAAAGATAGGTCTTTAGGATATACAGTTCACTGTATCACCTCTGGTATATGTTTTTTTGTTTGTTTGTTTGTTTGAGACAGAGTCTTACTCTGTCACCCAGGCTGGAGTGCAGTGGCACGATCTCAGCTCACTGCAATCTCTACCTCCCAGGTTCGAGCAATTCTCGTGCCTCAGCCTCCTAAGTAGCTAGGATTACAGGCATGAGCCACCATGTTTGGCTATTTCTGTATTTTCAGTAAAGATGGGGTTTCGCCATGTTGGCCAGGCTGGTCTTGAACTCCTGGCCTCAACTGATCCACCTGCCTCAGCCTCCCAAAGTACTGAGATTACAGGTGTGAGCCACCGTACCTGGCCTATATGTTTTAAAAGCTCTAGTCTCCCCAAAATATAAACTCAATGGTAGCCAGTCTTTGAGATGGCCCCCAGTGGTTTTTTTGTATAATTCCTTTCCACATTGAATCAAGAAAGGTCACAGTGACCAATAAAATACAGCAGAAGTGACAGTGGGTCAGAGACTAAGCTATAAATGGCACTGATCATCCTGTTTGCTCATTTCTGTATCATTCACTCTTGGAGAAGCCAACTATCGTGTTGCAAGAACACTCACTCATGGAGAGACCCAGGATTTGAGGGACTGACGCTCACCAAGGCCACATGAGTGAGCTTGGAAGCAGATTATTCAGTCAGGCAAAGCTGCAGAGGACACTGTTCAGGCCAGTATCTTGTTTGCAACCTGATAAGTGACCTTGAGCCAGACCTACCCAGCTACGTGGCTCCTGAACTCTTGACTCTCAGAAACTATGTGAAATAGGAAATGTTTGTTTTTCAAAGTTGCTAAGTTTGGGAAATTTTTTGCACAGCAATAGATATCAAATATAAACTGTTTCTGCCCTACCTGTAATTCCAAAAGTTTTAGAAATGTTTTATGACAATATGTCTAGAAGTTTCTTATTAAATTGAATACTTATTATATCAATGGGTAAATACATTAATACTCAACCTCACATTCTCTTCTGTAACAGACTACCCCTCTTTAGAAAGCAGTCCTGGAGCACATGAGACATGAGATGGGTACATTCTGCTGAGGAGAGTGTTGTGGGTCTGGAGTGAGGACCGCACTTAAGAAGGGCCTGTTGCGAATGGGGACCATGATGCGCTGGAGTGAACAGGGTCACTGAGGTGGCGCCTCCTTCTATACCTTTGTATACATTGTTTTCTCCCCTTGTGATCCTTCTGGTCCTCTCTGTTTTTCTAAACTCTACTCATTCTTCACTCAACTCAAGCCTCACCTTCTCAGAACAACCTTCTCCAACTATACCAGCAAAGAGTGATTGTTCATTCCTGCTTGTGAAATCCCATAACTCACTCACAGCTCACACTCAGGCAGCACAGAGCAGGTCCTGTCTCTTCTAAGGTTCGATTAGAATTGTCTATACATCTCTGTAGCCCACATCCTAGTACCAGGCAAACAATTTTGCATATAGTAGCTGCTCTATGCAATGGTGATGATGAAGGTCAACTTTGGGAGTGGTTTGCTTCCTATTACTACTTAGATTGGAGCCTAAAATAAGATGATTTAGGCTTTTATATTAGTCAGGGTTCCCTAGAGGGGCAGAACTAATAGGATTGATATATATGTGAAGGGGAGTTTATTAAGGAATATTGACTCACACGATCACAGGCAAAGTCCCACAATAGGCCATCTGCAAACTGAGGAGCAAGGAAGTCCATCCAAGTACCAAAACCTCAAAAGTAAGGAAGCCAATAGTGCAATATTCAGTCTGTGGCCAAAGGCCTGAGAGTCCTTGGTAAATCACTGGTGTAAGCCCAAGGGTCCAAAAGCTGAAGAACTTGGAGTCTGATGTGCAAGGGAAGAAACCATCCAGCACAGAAGAAAGATGAAGACCAAAAGATTCAGTGAGTCTGCTCATTTCACTTTCTTCTGCTTGCTTTTATTCTGTCCATGCTAGCAGTTGATTAGATGGTGCTCACCCAGATTGAGGGTAGGTCTGCCTTTGCCAGTCCACTGACTCAAATGTTAATCTCTTTGGCAACACCCTCACAGACACACCTAGGAACAATACTTTGCATCCTTCAATACAATCAAGTTGACACTCAATATTAACCATCACAAATCTACCCTTTGTCAAATAAAAACAATAATAGGGTTATAATTATGCCTAACATAAGACAGCTATCCTTTCTACAACCGGAAGTGCACTAATCCTTAACCTAAATGTTATTACATAAAGTTAATAATACTTCAATTCTGATTTGAAGTCAACAAATCTTATGTCACATGATAAAAGGAAAAAGAAAGGAAGTGAAGATATTTTCTTAGTGCAAGTGTATACATGCACAAACATATTCTTAACAAAATAAAGAGGAAATATTTATGACAATTACAGTCCTCGTTTCTACAACTGGTCACATGGTTGTAGCTGGTAATAATGACTACCTTCTTCTACTACTCATTCTGTATTCCCTTTGCCTTCAGCAAGCACCGCAGTGGGATTTTCACCTGGTGGAGTGACCAAAACCCTCATTCCCAAAGAGTCTGGGCCATTAGTAGTCCTGCCTGGATTGGGTTGTTGTAGTTTCCCATTGACCTTAATCACAGGGCATGGTAATGCTAAGAGATGCCCTAATGGATCTCCTATATTCCATGCATATGCTTTCTTACCTTCAATGTGGAGTAGTAGACTGATAGTCTAGGTGAATTTCGTATTGATAGTCTAGGTGAATCACCCCAGCCAACATTGTAACTCCCTTCTCAGCCTGTTGACTTAGAGATAGGAGCAGCCCTAAGTGGCCAGGTGGCAATCTTAACTTCCAGTTAGGGGGAATCACTGTTGTGTCTCCTGGTGCCAGCATTCCTTCCTCTGGAACTAAGACCTCTAGGCCAGCAGAACGTAATGTCAGGGGAACAGGAAGCAAAAATTTTACTACTGGGTCACTAGGGGATCTGCAAACTGAGGAGCAAGGAAGCCCGTTCAAGTACCAAAACCTCAAAAGTAGGGAAGCCAATGGTGCAATCACTAGGGGTAATGATGAGTGGTGCTACTTCCACTTTTCCCCCTTGATTCCTGGACCTGTGAATCCTGGCTATGGTGGAAACATACCATATATTGGATGCTGATTCAGAGCATACACAGTCTTCTGGAGAACTTTGCCCCAGTCTTGCAAAGTATTGTCACCTACTTGGCATTGTAATTGTGACTTCAAAAGGCCATTTCACCACTCTGTCAATCCAGTTGCTTCAGGATAATAGGGAACATGTTAAGACCAGTGAATTCCATGAGCATGAGCCCACTGCTGCCCTTCTTTAGCTGTAAAGTGAGAGCCCTGGTCAGAGGCAATGCTGTGAGGAATGCCATAATGGTGAATAAGGCATGCTGTGAGGTCACGGATGGTAGTCTTGGCAGAAGCATTGCATGTAGGATAGGCAAACCCATATTCAGAGTCAGTGTCTATTCTGGTGAGGACAAATTGCTGCCCTTTCCATGATGGAAGAGGTCCAACATAATCAACCTGCCACCAAGTAGCTGGCTGATCACCCCGGGGAATGGTGCCATATCAAGGGCACAATTCTCTCTCTGCTGCTGACAAATTGGGCACTCAGCAGTGGCTGTAGCCAGGTCAGCCTTGGTAAGTGGAAGTCCACATTGCTGAGCCCACGTGTAAACTCCATCCTTGCCACCATGGCCACTTTGTTCATGGGCCCATTGGGCAATGACAGGGACAGCTGGGGAAAGAGGCTAAGTGGTATCCGTAGAACTAGTCATCCTATCCACTTGATTATATAAATGTTCCTCTATTGAAGTCACCCTTCAGTGAGCATTCAAATGAGATACAAATATCTTCATAGTGTTTGACCACTCAGAGAGGTCCACCCACATGCCTTTTCCCTAAATTTCATCACCAATTTTCCAATCATGCTGCTTTCAAGTCCCTGACCATCCAGCCAAACTATTGGCTACAGCCCATGCATCAGTGTATCATTGCACATCTGGCCATTTCTCCTTTCATGCAAAGTGCACAACCAGATGCACTTCTCGAAGTTCTGCCTATTTGAGAAGATTTCCCTTCACCACTGTCCTTCAAGGATGTCCTAGAAAGGGGCTCTAGTGCTGCGGCTGTCCACTTTTGGGTGGTGCTTCCATATTGTGCAGAACCATCTGTAAACCAGGCCGTCGTCTTCTCTTCCTCTGTCAACTGATCATAGAGAACTCCTCATGAGGCCATTGGTGCAGGCTGAGGGAGGATAGGCAGGGTGGCAGAAGTGGTGAACTAAGCATTTGAGCCACTTCCTCACGTAACTTACTTGTACCTTCAGGATCTGCTCGAACCCGATCACGTATATATCACTTCCATTTGATGATGGAATGCTGCTGTGCATGCCACACTTTATGGCTAGATGGGTCAGAAAGCACCCAGTTCATTATGGGCAGTTCGGGTTGCATAGTGACTTGATGACCCATAGGCAAACGTTTGGTTTCCACCAAGGCCCAGTAACAAGCCAAAAGGAGAGTAGTCATCTGCAGAAGATGGCAGGGTCTTGCTCCAAAACCCTAGAGTCCTCTGCTGTGATTCACCTATGGGGGCCTGCCAAAGGTTCCAAACAGCATCCCTATCTGCCACTGACACCTAAAGCACCATTGGATCTGCTGGGTCATATGGCCGGAGTGGCAGAGCAGCTTGCACAGCAGCCTAGACCTGTTGCAGAGCTTTCTACTTTTCTGGACACAACTCAAAACTGGCAGCCTTTCAGGTCATTCAATAAATGGGCCGGAATAACACACCCAAATGAGGAATATGTTGCTTCCAAAATCCAAACAGGCCCACAATGCATTGTGCCTCTTTCTTGGTTGTAGGAAGGGCCAAAGGCAGCAACTTATTCTTCACCTTAGAAGGCATATCTTGAGAGGCCCCACATCACTGGACCCCTAGAAATTTTACTAAACTATAAGGTCCCTGAATTTTAATCCAATTTACTTCCCATCCCTTGGCACACAAACGTCTCACCAATAAGTCCAATGTGTTTGCTACTTCTTGGTCACTGGATCCAATCAGCATAATGTCATCAATGTAATGGACCAGTGTGATATCTTGTGGAAAGGAAAAGCAATCAAGATTTCTCTGAACAAGATTATGACACAAAACTGGAGAGGTGATATACCCCTGAGGTAGGAGAGTGAGGGTATATTGCTGGCCTTGCCAGCTGAAGGCAAATTGCTTCTGGTGGGCCTTATGAACAGAATGGAGAGAAAGGCATTTGCCAAATCAATGGCTACATACCAGGTACCAGGAGATGTGTTAATTTTTTCAAGTAATAAAACCACATCTGGTACAGCAGCTGTAATTGGAATCATCATTTTGTTAAGCTTATGATAATCCACTCTCATTTTCCAAGATCCATCTGCACAGGTCAAATAGGAGAGCTGAACTGGGATGTGGTGAAAATCACCACCCCTGCAATCCCTGTAATCCTGCCAGGGATGCAACATTGTTTTTGATTTACTATTTTTCTAGATAGAGGCAGCTCTAATGGTTTCCATTTGGCCTTTCCCACCATAGTAACCCTCACCCTACCAGTCAGGGAGCCAGTGTGGTGATTCTGCCAGCTGCCAAGTACATCTATGCCAATTATGCATTCTGGCACTGGGGAAATGACCACAGGATGAATCCAGGGACACACTGGACCCACTGTAAGTCAGACCTGAGCTAAAACTCCATTAATTACCTGACCTTCATAAGCCCTTACTTTAACTGGAGGACTACAATGATGTTTTGGGTCCCCTGGAATCAACGTTGGCTCAGAGCCAGTGTCCACTAGTCGCTGAAAGATATGATCATTCTGCTTTCCCCAGTGCAGTTACCCTGGTAAAAGGCCAGAGGCCTCCTTGGGGAAGGATGGGAGAAAGATTAACAGCATAAATTGTCAGTAGTGTAGCAGAGTCCTTCCTTAAGGGGACCCAGACTCCCCTTCATTCAAGGGGTTCTGGGTCTGTAAATTTGTTCGAGTCTGGAAATTGATTGAGGGGCTGTGACTCTCTACTTTTACAATTCAAATTAGTCTTTTGTCCACTCAACCTGGGAGGTTTCCGCTTATACAATTTTTACTTATACATTAAGTAAAAATGCAGTAGGCTTCCTATCAATTTCACTTCTAGGAACACTGTGATCAACTAGCCAACGCCAGAGCTCTACACAAGTCAGAGTATGCTGATTGCTGCTTTGCCTCCACTGTCCATTACAGTAACTATGCTCATCCTGCCTTTGACAGTTGAGTGGTGCCACTTAGTCCCTGCCACCTTTGGTCCAATTATTTCCATTGCATTTAAATTTTCTAATTGAGTGATTGCAGTTCCCACTGTAAGATCTGGCATACAGAAAAGAACAATCACAGAGCTCTTCAAGGATGCAGGTGCTCCCCTCATAAATCTATTTTGCAAAGTATTGGTGAAGGGTATATCTTCTGGACCCTCCCAGCTGAGATGAGTAGGTCTAAACTGATTAATCCACTCTAGCATTCCAATCTCCCTAAGCCTTTGGATCTCTTCCTCTACATTAAACCAAGGGAGATCAGGCATTTCCAGCTCACTCACAGTGGATCAGCTTTTAATCCATATTTCAGCTAACCAAGACAATAAACTATTAGAACCTTTTTTTAACTCTCTGAACTGCAAAATTAAAAGCAGAATCCAGCTTAGTGGGCCCATATCAACAAATTCAGCCTGATTAAACTTTACATTCCTTCCACCATTATCCCACACCCTTAATATCCATTCCCATAACTATTCTCCAAATTTCTGCTTATATAAATTAGAAAACTCAAGCAGTTCTTTTGGAATGTAAGGCACCTCCTTGTGGGTCACACTTTGAACCTCACATCTAGGGGCCTCCTGGGACTTGAGTGTAGTTATAGGTCTAAAAGCAAACAGGGTTGTTAGGGGTGAGTCATGAGGTGAATCAATATTGTCTTGCCTGGCAACTGCCTCGAGGGAGGCCATCCACTGATGCCTCAGGCAGTGCATGGTTAATTTCCTCAGAAAAGGTGGAAAGGCTGATGGCAGCCTGGGTAGGGGAGAGGATGTTGCCACCACTGGGGGTAGAGAGGCTGTTTCCTCTGGCAAAAAGGGCTCATCAGAGTTTACAAGCTCAGCGTCTCTCCAGCTTCATCAGGGTCCTCCCACATGTCCCCATTTCAAGTTACAGGATCTCATTCTTTTCCAATCAATGCCTTCACTTTAACAATAGACACCTGGCAAGGCTATCGTTGCTGGTCAGCCACTCACATGATAAGAGCTCATGTCTGATTTTCCACAATTTCAGCCCTTTGTCTACAGGAGATAAGACTCACTCAGAGCACGCTTAGAAAACTTGGAGCTCAGTATCTGATTCTGAAGCAAAGAGTTAGAATCCCTGAGCTCATCCTTTTCTTTTGTCACCTTTTCCAGCAAACTTAAGAGCAACAACCAACTTCATCATATTCCTTGGTTCTCCTCTTATGGTCAAAGGTATTATGTGTAGAGTCACTAAACTCCTTGTCTCTCATGAGCAGTGAATCAGGAATATCAAATGCATTTATTTTGTATAACTCTGTGAACAGTTTATGCCTATAAAGGACTGTCAATGTTCTCCACACTATTAGAAGTAGAGTTCTTAGCATTTTGGGGTCTAATCATATAATATTAAGCATATTGAGCAACCCCAGAAGCCCCAAAACCAACTAAAGAAATCCATTTTAAAAATTCAGTTCCTCTAAAATCACTCCTGGTACCAAAATCTGTATTAGTTAGGGTTTCCTCAAGGGACAGAACTAATAGGATAGATGTATATATGCAGGGGAGTTTATTACGGATTATTGACTCACACGATCACAGGATGAAGTCCCACAATAGGCTATCTGCAAGCTGAGGAGCCAGTCCAAGTCCCCAAACCTCAAAAGTAAGGAAGCCAAAAGTATAGCCTTCAGTCCGTGGCTGAAGGCTTAAGAGTCCTTGGCAAATCACTGGTGTAGGTCCAAGAGTTCACAAACTGAAGAACTTGGAGTCTAATGTGTGAGGGCAGGAAACATCCAGCACAGAAGAAAGATGAAGTCCGGAAAACCTGACGAAGTCTGCTCATTTCACTTTCTTCTGCCTACTTTATTCTAGCTGCACTGGCAGGTAGATTAGATGTGCTGATTAGATAGTGCCCACTCAGATTGACGGTGGATCCGCCTTTCCCAGCTCACCGACTCAAATGTTAATGTCCTTCAGCAACACCCTAGGAACAATGATGCTTCCTTCAATCCAATCAAGTTGATACTCAGTATTAACCACCACACCTTCTAATACTTAATCATCTCATTGGTGAAAAGGGGATGAACCTAGAGTAGGGTAGATGAGAAACTCTCCCCATGTTTTGTTATAAAGTATGTGCACTCAACAAGGGGATGCAGCTGAGGCAGGGCATTAATGGCTGAAGACCAGACACCATTCCCCTCCCCAACCTTGTGTCAGCTAGAAAAAAGGGACACATTTTTGTAATTCATTCACCAAAAGGGTACTCATATAACACACGCTAGGCTGTGAAGTGCCCAGGGCCTTTCTATAATGCACTTCACAGCCTAGAGTGATACAGTTTTGTCACCTGCACCCTGCCCTAAAACTGGTCCCTGGACTCTGCTGTTAGGAGCCATGGGAGCACCAAAGAATTGTCAAAGAAGCTCAGGCAGGAAGCTGATTCCATTCCTCAATCACATGGTGAAGAAGTCGGTACTAATGCTTCTCTATGTGACTGATTGAACCTGACTATATAACCTTGATTAGATATTGTTTCCCTGGACAAGGTTCCTACAAGTTGCCACGTTGCTATCTTCCCAACTCCTGTTCATTCTGTCATGTTGTGTGTTTAATGCACATTGTTTCCTGGTTAAACCAGTTTTCAGTGTTGATATTTAATACATTTACCTTTAAAAAAAAAACCCTACAGGATGTTTCCATTTGTACAATGAAAAGTCAAACAAACAGGCCCCATAACTGCCACTCAAATGGTAGCATGGCCTTTTTGTTAAGAAGTACAATAGCATAGGCGTTCTTTTTCATCTTCTTTCTAAAGTTTTCCTGTACCCTGTCAGCAACTTCTTATAACGAAGAGAAGATACTTATAGTTACTTAGATTACCATGGTAAGCTCTTGATCATTTACATATATGTAAACTTAAAATCTATCTTTAACCTACAACCACATTTCTATACTATTCTGACTTGTGAGAAGATGACACATATTCTCAAAATTATCAAATCTTTTATTATGTCTTCCCACAACAAGAAAAATACTACCACTACAAAAACCCCAGTTAGCATCATAAATGTGTTTCCCAAAACATTACTGTCTCCCTGACTCCTGTTCATTCTGTCATACATTCACTTTTGACCAAATGATCAGTTGTTCATAATAGTTTCAACCACATAGTAAATAATGGTTTGATACAAGGTATAAAAACCAGAGATCAGGGTCTCGTGTTCCCTCTGCAGCCCTGAATGTCCGAGACTCTAATAAGTTAATTATTCTTCAAGTGCCTGGAGATAGTTTGCTTCTGTCTTCCAGTCTTCATCATTTTCACTGTTATTTTTCCACTTCAGATGTTGTTTTTCTTCATCCATGTCAGCAGTATGTAGAGATGATGCTGGAATTTTCTTGTTTGTTTTTTCAACATTTATTTTAGATTCAGTGGGCACATGTGCAGGTTTGTTGCCTGGGTATATTGCATGATGTTGAAGTTTGAGTATGAATAATCCTGTCACCTAGGTACTGAATGTAGTACCCAACAGTTAGTTTTCAATACTTGCCCCCCTCCTTCCCTACTCTAGTAGTCCCCTATTGCTGCCATCTTTATGTTCCCAATGTTTGAGTACCTGATGTTTAACTCCTAGTTATAAGTGAGAATATGCAGTATTTGGTTTTCTGTTCTTGCATTAATTCACTTAGAATAATGACCCACAGCTGTGTCCACGTTGCTGCAAAAGATATGATTCCATTCTTTTTCTTTTCTTTTTTTAAATCTTGGATATTTTAAATTTATTCTCTGGTTGAATCATGCTTTTTTTTATGGTTACAACATTCCATGGCATATAAGCACCACGTTTTTTTATCCAGTCCACCTTTGATGGGCATCCAGATTGATTCCATGGCTTGGCTACCGTGAATAGTGCTGTGAGGAACACGTGAGGGCATGTGTCCTTTTGATAGAACGATTTGTTTTCTTTTGGATATATATTCAGTAATGGATTGCTGGGTCAGATGGTAATTCTGTTTTAAGTTCTTTAAGAAATGTTGGAGGTTTCTTATGGGCTGTAATTAAAAGAGAATCAGGGAAGTCTTCCTAAAATATAGACACCAACAAGTATCACAAGCCTGAAATCTCCAATGAATGAACCTCCTTGGGTGTAGGTGTTGCCTTTCTCTAGGATCACCTATTTCTCCTCTTGGCATTTTATTACACAATTTTTCAAACACAGAGAAATGTTGAAATATGTGTGCAGTGGACACCTCTAACTGCAGGTTCTACAATGGGCATTCTTGCTGCGTTTATTTATTACATAACTAAGCATCTATCCCTTCATCAATAGATCATATTTTTATGCATGTCAGAGTAAATTGCAGACATCACTACACTTCACCCCCAAATTCTGCAGCCTGTATATCATTAACTAAAGCTTAATATTTGTTCATGACTCCTTTTTTTTTTAAGGTTTTATTTATATACAACGAAATGCACAGATCTTGAGTAAACTAATGGGTCTTACTTTGGATCCTCTTTTAAGACACAAATATTATCCCTGGAATAACTCCTGAAGTCTTTCATGCCTGAGCATGAATTGGACTTACTTGTTAGCTTTTTTCTTCATATGGAAAAACCCATGACAAGACGGAAATACATAGAAAACAAGGCAAATGGAATGTGGAATACATTTCTAGTTACCTACAATATTACTGTGAAAATCAATACTTCTAGGAAATATCATTTTCACTAGCACTTATAACGATCTTCTGTGTGCTAAGGCACTGAACTGATTTCTTTATAAGCATGTATTCAATCTTCACAACAATCATGAGGTATATGTTATTATTATTACTATTATGTTAGAAATGTGGAGATGAAGGTTCAGAGAAGTCAAACAACTTGCTCAACATCACGCAGCTCACAAGTGGTACAGCAGAAACTCAGAACTGGGCAAGTCTGATTCCCAACCCCACTCAATATCAACATTTCACCAGTATTTGCTGAGCTCTTACTAAATTCCTACCACAGTTCTAGGCAGCAGACACACAGTGGTAATCAAAACTTGATGCCTAGAAGGGCTTACAGGTTAGTAGAGGAAATACGTTAAACAAATGAACACATACATTTTGTTTAGTAAATGAATTTTCATGGAAATTATGAGTCGTAGATTTCATTAATCCCTGATAATGTATTGCAAAATGAAAAAAACTAGATGCCCAAAAATAAAATTGGTCAAAGACAACAGTTCTAATAAGCGTGCCAATGGGATTAAAACACAGATCAATTGAAAATGAAGACCATTAATGGCACATGGTAGTTTTCTTTGTTGGCAAGATTTTGCAAGGCTAAAGGAAACAGAAACAGATGCAGTCAGCAAAATCCTTAGACTGAAATGGAAGCAAAAAAGAAGACAAATTCAATTGAGCAAACAAATTGTACAGACTTAGCCTGTGGCCCTCCTGACCTGGAGAAAGATGAAATAGCCCAAGAGGTAAAGATCAACAAAGAAGAAGCACGTCTCTGAAAATTGGGTAATGTAAGCAAAAGGTTCCCAAAGAAGACAATAATCTTGGGGGGAAAAAAATCACCAAAGTGCTGTTTTTTTGTTTTTTGTTTTTTAAGAACTCTTTTTGCATAGCCAAATAGCAGGACATTCTATTGCTTTTACATTGGTACACCTGAGAAGTTGTATCCACACTTATAATTACACAGAGCATGTATATACCTAGGATCCATCTACAGCAATTGAGACAAATATTCCTTAAATACAGAGTTTTAGGGCCCAATTTCATAAGAGAGAACAATGGGGAATCGAATTAGATTGTGTTTGTCTTACGTCTTAGAAGGGATGAGCGAAGATTAATATCATTACAAAGATTATTACAATGATTATTTTAAAAAATATTTAAATCAGAATCTCTGGGGATAGGGTCCAGATATCAATAGTTTAGGTAAGCTTTTTGGATTGATTCTAATGTGTAGCCAGGGTGAAAAAGCATTGGCTTTGAAGAAAGAGCCTGGGGGTTGGAGTCAGAGAAGTTTGAGTTTCAGTAGAAGTTACCAGCCTTGTGGTCTTAAAGCAAGTTACTAATCTCTATTTCTGTTTTCTCTTTTAGAAAATTGGGATGAGAACATCAATCTTATAGGACTTTTGTGAGTAGTAAATAGGACAATGTGAATGCAGCCTTTAACAGAGTGCCTGATATGGCAGAGAGGTGCCATTAAAGTCACTGAGGCTGTTCTTTACACATGTCCTAATAGCAACAAATACATATCAGATTTGAATGATTTTGCAATGACCACACACCAACCAGCTCTGCCTGTATTATTAGGAGATGCCAAAATGATTTATTTCTTCCCCTGTTACACACACATGTATACACATATATTTACACACACAAAAAGGTAATGCTGTTCAAAGGAAGCAGCAATTAATTTCTAGTTGGGAAACTAAGCACCCAGGACCAGAGGAAAGGGAGAATAGGAAGGTAAAATACTGTCAGGAAGGGCAGAATGAAGAGCTACAACAGTATCTCAGGATGCTGGGGAATGTAGGCTTAGACCCAAAGACAAAGAACTGACATCTTAGAAAGCCAGACACAAACATTAGCCTGAGATGAGGACTGTTGGTTTGGGGAACAGGAAGAAAAATCAAACAAGTTAAGGACTCTCTCCACAGGAGGTCTGGGATCTGTCTTGAATTTTTATGCTCCAAACTCTGTATAGTTAGGTCATTTATGTAATTCTTACTGCCTGTAGCAGAGTAGCTGCTGCTCTGGTCTGAATGTATTTCATCATTTCCAATAGTAATACCTAACAGCTATTAAGCACTTTCTGTGTGCCAGACATTGTACTAAGCCCTTTATATGCATAGAGAGAAAAACTATATGGAATAAGCACGCTCCTCTTCCCATTTTACAAATGAGAATGCTTTGAAAGGTAGTTAACTTGCTAAGACTCACACACTTAGTCTTGTGGTAGGAATATGACGCTTCCAGGTCCATCTGATTCCAACACTGAGGCTCTTAGAACTGTGCTGTATGCCCATACCTACTGGTGTGAAAATCCCTTTACTAATTAACAAGGATTTGCCCAGCAACTGCTTTGGGTAAGAAACATCAGGGCAGCAAGATGAATCAGACAAGGTTCCTACTGTCACATA
Organism: Piliocolobus tephrosceles; assembly: GCF_002776525.5. Lineage (NCBI taxonomy): Eukaryota > Metazoa > Chordata > Mammalia > Primates > Cercopithecidae > Piliocolobus > Piliocolobus tephrosceles. The sequence continues at coordinate 121,706,828 of NC_045438.1, read as the reverse complement.
ATGTGCAGTACCGAAAAGGAGCCAGATAAATGCACACCTATTTATTAAAAAGAGTCATGTGTGAAGGGTTGCCAGACACAAAACACAGGGTGTTCAGTTAAATTTCAATTTCACATAAGAGACAAATTTGTTTAAGTATTTCCTATGTGATAGTTGGGACATACTTAAACAAATTTATTTGTTTGACCTGAAGTTGAAATTTGACTGGGTGTTCTGTATTTTTTCTGTTTATCTGTATTTTATCATGTAATTGGTTTTATGACAGAGATTTAAAGTAGAAATGCAGAAGTGAGAGCTCTGGAAACAAAATCAAGGTATGAGAAATGGCAAACAGATGGGATGCCAAACTCACTCAGAAGAAAAGAAGATTGTACCTAGTTGTGTAGTTAGGAAGGGCTACAAAGTAGTATTTGAGCTTGACCTTAAAAGGTGAATAGGTTTTGTTTGTATGTGAAAGAGCAGAGATGACGTTCCAGGTCAAGGAAACAGTGTGAGCAAGGGTGTGGAGGTGGGGAAAAGCAAAGTTATAACTCAGTAATGAGTTGAGATGGTTTAGAACATGAATTTTTCTGAGTCCAGAGTCCATAACTGTTTCATCTCATGAGTTAGAGAAGAATTAGGTCTTCACAAGGTAAACACCAGCAATAGCACTTGGTTGGAAACAGATTGTGCAGGGACTAGAATGCCAGGCTGAAGCCTGTAGGCTTAATTAAAAATAACTCAGTATGAGGGAACACATACCCTTTCAAGATAATTCCATGTCCAGATCATACCTAACAGAGAGACTCCAGCAGCCTTTGGGAGTGAGAATGAAGAGAACAACCAGAACCCCAAAGCAGGTCAGTTAGCCAGATGCTGCCCCCACCACCCCTGGGCCCACATCTGTGAGGATGTGGTGTAACTTGGTGTAATGGAACCCAAAGTGTAACTTGGTATAATGGAACCAAGAAGGCCCATGGCATTTTATTGGCCAAAGATGCATTTGGCTTCAGCTAGATGTCTGTGTCCAAGGCACAATGTCTACCTTATACTTGTTTTTACCAAAAAAAAAAAAAAAAAGAAAGAAAGAAAGAAAGAAAAAAAAAGTGCACAGTGAATCTCCCTTGTAAGTCAGAGGAAAAAAAAAAAGGAAAACCCTTTAACAAACTTCCTCATAGTTGTGCTGATCCTTAAAAATGCTTTCCTGATGAGTAGTTGGCGAGAGAGAATAGTCATTCTAACCTTATCTGGGTTGCAAAAATGTGTCCTTTCACCCAGTAGTTTCACCTCTGGAGGGTGGAGTGTGAGAAGACTTTGGAGTAAGGGCGGGAGGTGTTGGGGCAGGTAAAGTGGACAAACATGTGTTGTCTGCTTGTTACCAATGACTCATTTGAGAGCACCTGCTTTCTTGGGGCTACACTTTTATGTAGTTTCTCATCCTGAAGAGCACCTTACCACATAGGCGTTCACCCAGTTACTCATCCAGCTGAAGCTCTGGAGAGAGATAAAGAATTAATCAATTAATAACCATACCCAAGATCTCAATATTGAACAGCTTTGTGAATGATGTGCATTGGGGGCGGGAGAGTCCTTTAGGAAAATCAGCTCCTCACAGGCAATACGTTGACTGAAACCTTCCCCAGCCAGGAAAAGAGCCATAACCAAAAGCAGCTGCTATGTGCAAAGGTATGCCAAATTTTCAGAAGTATTTAGTACCCAGTGTCTGTTCGGGCCAAGAGCTACATACCTTTGAAAAGTGGCAAATTGTTTCTGTAATTCTGATGGTAAATTCACTTAATTTTTTTTTATCTCGATCATGCTGAATGCAGACCAAAGATAACAGTTTGGCAAAACTAATTTATGGAGATAGAAATTAGGATAATTGTTACCCCAGAGTGGAGGGGAGGTTGACTGGGAATGGGAAGGTACACAAAGTAATTTTCTAGAGTGATAGAAATGCTCTGTATCTTGATTGGGTGTGGTCGCTCACGCCTATAATTCCAGCACTTTGGGAGACCAAGGCTGGTGGATCGCTTGAGCCCAGGAGTTTGAGACCAGCCTGGGCAATATGGTGAAACCCCATCTCTATTAAAAATATAAAAATTAGCTGGGTGTGGTGGCATGTACCTGTGATCCCAGCTACGCTGGAGGCTGAAGTAGGAGAATCGCTTGAACCCGGGAGGCGGAGGTTGCAGTGGGCTGAGATTGCAATACTGCACTCCAACCTGGGTGATAGAGGGAGACTCGGTCTCAAAAAAAAAGGAAAAAAAAAGAAAAAGGTGATTTGTTTTTCTAAGACCAGCCGAGGGGGCGCAAAAGAACCAGCGGGTAGGCAAGTGTAGGAGCAAAACTGCAAGTTTATTTTTGGTCACCTAAGGTGTGTGGGAGAAGTCTGTCGGCCTCCGGCAAAGGAGGCCAGCAGGGTCCCCCGGTTGGCCTCTGGGAGGGACGTCCCACAGTCCCGACATCCCGACAGGAGTGGAGCCGTGAGAAGGCAGCCTGGCTCACTGGCCAAGAGCTGCTTTTCTAGGAGTGGGAGGGCAATAGGCGGGGCACGGGCATGTCCGGGGGCGTTCCACAGGTGCGACCAGGTAAATCTTGGTCTCTTCGGATTGACGTCACCTGGCGCATGCCCAATTGATCTGCACCTTCCCGGGTGGCCGGCTGCATTTTCGCGTGCTCGGGAAGAGTTGGTGGTGAAGAAGAACCCGGAAGTGCCCCACCTTGCCTCCATTCGTCCAAACAAAAGGTATATATGGTCTATATCTTGATTGGGGCATTAGTTTCAGATGAGATACATAAGTTAAAACTCATGAAATTGTGCACTTAGTGTGTATTTTACTGTAAATAAATACCTATTGTAAATACCTTGATTTAAAAAATTTCTTTAAATGTCTGCTCCCTAAGAGCAGTTAAGAGCCAGTTTTTGCCACATGCTCTTGGAGACCATCTTTTGTCTGGAGCCTGAGTTAGCCCTTTGCCAAAGAAGAGATTTCAGCAAATTCTACACCCCCATAAAGCAATCCAGAAAATCACTGGTAGTGACAGTCAGAGTTTACAAAATTCTCCATAGCCATGAATTTTACATTTCAATTTTGTTTTGTATTTTAGCATGTATTAGAAAACATATGGCTGGGTGCAGTGGCTCATGCCTCTAATCCCAGCACTTTGGGAGGCTGAGGTGGGAGGATCACTTGAGCTCAGGGGTTTGAGAGCAGCCTGGGCAACATAGTGAGACCTTGTCTCTACTAAAAATTTTTAAAAGTTAGCCAGGCATGGTGGTACATGCCTGTAGTACCAGTTACTTGGGAGGCTTAGGTGAAAGAATTGTTTGAGCTCAGGAGGTGGAGGCTGCAGTGAGCCACGATAATGCCACTGAACTTCAGCCTGGGCAACAGAGTGAGATCCTGTCTCAAAAAAAAAAAAAAAAAAAAATGAAGTGGCCCAGTAATTACATGGGTTTACAGATGTTTCTCAAGTGAGACTAAGTAGAGAGAGATTGTGACAGCTATTACTAGTTGCTAACAGCTTCTTACTTCATTTACAGAACCCCAGTTTGGTTCAGGAAGCAATGTTCCAAGTTTAAAATATTCACGTCCCTAGACTATGTTGTAGCTATGGTGGCTGTGTGATCCAGTTCTGGCCAACGAGATATAAGCAAAAGTCTACTGGATGGGGATTTGGGGAAAACTATTGTTTTCCTGATAAAACAGATCCCACCATGGGCAGGTGCCTTTTTCTCTTTGATTCTTCTCTGTCCTCTGTCTTCATCATGAAAATAAGGTGAAATGGTTGGATGAGGTACAGCCATCTTTGACCATTAAGACGCTAAGTGTGGCAGAGCTGGAAGGAAGAAGGAGGCTGCTTCCTAACCATAGTCTCTTTATTACACGAAAAACACCTCCCACTTTGGTTAAGCCACTGAAGTAGGGTTTCTTTTATATCCAGCCAAATCCAATTCTGGTAGTTTAAACATTTTAACTTAAAAATATGAATTAACTATAATCATAAAAATATGATCAAAAATATGATCAACTGTAATCAATCACGATCTTGCAGAAGACCTGAGTGTGAGACACAAGGAACGGGGGTCTAAGAAACACAGGACTATACTGTGAGCTCCCTGAGGACAGGGACCACGTCTGATTGTTGTTATTACATGTTTTCATGAGCCCAGCACTTGGACATAGGAGGTGTCCAATTTGTATTTGTTGGATGGAACTCTCTGCCAATAAGCAAGGAGCCATATTTCAAAAGAGCTTATCTCCCAGGCCCAAAAAACTATTTTCTTTATAGGAACTTGGTAGGGACAGTCCTGAATTTAAGAGATTTCTTTTTCAACCAAATTCAAATTCTTCTTGAGGCTAGAGAAGGGTTCCATTTCCTCTTGACACATCCTTATTAAAGGAAGACAATAACCATATGATCCCATTCGGAAAATTAAAATCTGGAACCCACTGCAGATTCTGAGACAGGGTTGTTCCCTGATAGTATATCTGGACTCACAGTAAGGTTCTAGCCTTCCTGTGTGAGGATTACAGTGAAAGACCATCAGAAAGCAAATGTGCCATGCTTGCTTGTTTGCTGGCGAGTCTGCATTTGTGCTTATGCCCTGGTGTGTTGGAGCTGCCTTGCAGAGGTGAGAGTTGATTGTGTCTATCTTTTACCACCTCCTGCTTCAGTGACTTCATGTTGTAGCTTGAAATGGGCCATGGTGGAAGTATTTACTCCCTGGAAAAAGGCAAATGTTACAAATCAGAGTCCTCCCAACCCATCCTGCTCCCAAGAGCTGGTTATTAAGCATCTACCAGTGTACCACTGTGCTTATCTCTCACTGTTTCCTCTCTCAGGTAGTCACTGCAATGCCAATAATGATAGTGCTTTATATTTGGATAGTGGGTTCCAGTTTTTAAAGTGTCACCACATAAAGGATCTCATTTGACTCTCTCAGCAGCCCTAAGAGGTAGACAAGGACTTTGTTATTTGCCTCATGTGCTAGTTTTCTATTGCTACTGTAACAAATTGCCACATATTTAGTGGCTTAAATGGACACAAACATATATCATCTTAGAGTTCTGGGAGTAAGTCTGAAATGGGTCTCAAGGGGCTAAAACCAAGAAGTACTCCTTCTGGAGGCTCTTGGGAAGAATCAGTTCCTTGCCTTTTCCGGGTTACAGAGGCCACTGCATTCTTAAACTCATGTTTCCATCAACTTTCCATCCTCAAAGCCAGCAACAGCATCATTCCGACTTCCGTTTCTGTGGTCACATCTCCTTCTCTGACTCTAACACTTCTGTTCCCTCAAAAAGACCCTTGAGATTCCACTGGATCTACCTGTATAATCCAGGATACACTCCCCTCTCAAGATCCTAAATCACATCTCCAAATCCCTTTTTGCTGTTTAAGGCTACATGGTTACAGGTTCCAGGAATTAAAATGTGAACATTTTAAGGGGGGAAAAGGGTCATTATTCTGCTTACCATACCCCCTTTTATAGACAAGGAAGCCAGCTCTGTAAGATGGTGGCTCTGGTTAAATTCATTCAGTTGTCGGTGACGAGGAGAGAGTTGGCTTGAGGCCCATGCTTTTCCCACTGCAGTGTGCTGTGTCTGTAAATATTTGTCCAACACCTGGCCCAGGGCAGGGGCACATTCTGGGGCAAAGGATATAGTGGATAGCTAGCATCTGGGAGACAGAACCTATGACTTTATGGGCCCTCCCAGGTCCATGCTTCTGCTGATGACACATCCTCCACTTTTCTTCCCAGAGTCCCTGAAAGACCTCAGAGTTGGGAATACAATTACCTAAAGTCTCTCAGAACTAGATTTTCCTTTTTTTTTTTTTTTTTTTTTTTGAGACAGAATCTTGCTCTGTCACCCAGGCTGCAGTGTAGTGGCATGATCTCGGCTCACTGCAACCTCTGCCTCCCAGGTTCAAGTGAGTCTCTTGCCTCAGCCTCCTGAGTAGCTGAGACTACAGGTGTGCACCGCCATGCCCAGTTAATTTTTGTATTTTTAGTAGAGACGGAGTTTCACCATGTTGTCCAGGCTGGTCTCAAACTCCTGACCTCAAGTGATCAGCCTGCCTCAGCCTCCCAAAGTGCTGGGACTACAGGCATGAGCTACTGCACCCAGCCCAGAGCTAGATTTTCTATGTGTTGGCTGAGATATAACTAAGCGCTTACCAAGACACATGGACACATTTCCTTCCACCCACTCTTTAGCCACTCAGCACTCTGACTCCTTTGTTTTCTGGGACTGAGCGTCCAGCCTCACAACTCATGGCACTTTCTATTCTGTCTCTCAGGTTATCATCACCTCCCTTCCTCAGATGAAATAATATGTAAATAGAGGAAACTATTAGGATGTCAGCTCATCATAAGGACATCTGTGACACTCAAACTGATTAGATTCAAATCGGAAGAAGGATTAGAGCCCTCCCCCACTCCTACTAGTGCTCTATGCCAAGAGAAGGCAGCAGCTTAAAAGACGCTGAATTCGGAAGCTTGTGTCCTTGTTCACATACTCTTCTTCCAATTCATGGCCTGACTTTGGGCAATCACTTCTTGTGAGCCTTCATTTCCATCTCAGGGTTGACACAAGAAGCAGTTCACTCCTTGGAATGCTGTAGCATAATGTAAAAGTGCTGGATCTAGCATCAGACTTCCTGAGTTCACAATCCTGGTTCCACCAGTTATTAGATGAGCAACGTTGGAAAAAACACTTCTCTATGTATCATTCTTCTTATAAATAAAATATGGAGATGCTAATGATATCACCATTTTACAGACTTATTGTAATGATTGAATGACTTAATGCAAGTAGTGTACTTTAGCATAGTGCCTGGCATATCATAAGCCCTCAATAAATGTTAGTTATAGTTGTTGCAGGTCAGTGATTTTTAAAGCATGGTCCCTGAACCAGCAGCATCAGCTTCACATGGAAACTTACCAAAAATGCAGATTTCCAAGACCGTTTCAGACTTTCTGAACCAGGAACTCTCAGGATGATTGAACTGAGTTTCTCAGGCCATTGAATCCTTACAAAAAAGTCTGTAAGATTGTGACATTATCAGCATCTACATTTTATTTATAAGAAAAATGAGACCAAGACAAGTGTTATATTCAACTTTGCCCGTCTAATAATTTGTGGAATCAGGGTTGTGAACTCAGGCTGGGGCCTAGCAATCTGTGTTTTAACAAACCCTTTAGAGGATTCTGATGCTACATGCTAAAGTTTGGGAACCACTTATGTAGATGCTTCTAAAATCTCTTCCAGTTCTGGAATTATATTATTTCATGCAAGGTTACACATGTATCCAAGGCCCCCAAAATTATTATTATTCATGCATATTGTTCCACAAACATTTATTACATCTCTCTTCATATTAAGATCTGGAAATAAAGAGCAAAGACATAGCTTGTGACCTCAAGTAGTTTATATTCTATTTCATTAGCCTTAATTTATAAGTTTTAAAATACCTTATTTGTGAATTTTTCTGCATTTGATTCACAACTACCTGAGTTTTACTATACTAAAAACAGCATTCTTTAAACAAAAAATTCTGGTGGTTACAGTTGGAGTAAGATATTAGCTAAATGACCTTGAAACTCAGTTTCTTCATTTTTAGAATGAGACTAGTAATACCTCATTCACTAATTTGTTGTGAAAATTAATATAATTAAATGTGATGACACGTATGAAATGACAGCTTGTTATAAATGTCTAATAATGGTCAGCTGGGTCACTATTTGAATCTAGTCATAATTAAGTATTGTTGATTAGTATTGATTTGGCTTTACAGTGTATGTTGTTGATATTCAAACAAAAAGAAAATGGTTAAATTCATTGTATGTTGAAATCTAGTTCCTCAATGCTATAAAGAGCATACATCACTTTCACTTTCTCTTTTTTAGAACTCAGGTGATGAAGACCCTCTTTGTAGTTCAGAAATAAATCAGAGAAATAACTGGTATTTATCCAAAAGGCCACATTAGAGCCAGGAATCAAAGAAAAGTTTAGACCAGCTACAGTCTTCTCAGCTATTTATGGTGTAACTTTGAAATTCCCTTGGAAACCTCCCTTTTGATTCTATCTCAGAACATGTTATCTGATTAACTAGGCAGTCTACAGGTTGCAGAAGAGTTTCAACTCTCTTTGTTTAAAATCAAGGACCTGCCCCTGCGTGTGAACTGGAAACAGAGCCCTTAAAGTTATCCAAATTCAGTTCAACAAATATCACCTTGCTGAAAGGCCATGATGGACTGCTTTTGAAGTTAGTTTTGAAGTTTCTTCAACCAACAGGGCTCACTCTGAGCTTGGAAACTTTCTACACATCAGGAGAAGAATAGCAACAATCCGATTCATTGAGATGAAGCATTCTGCCTGCTTTTCCTTTATCCACCAGAACTAAAGAGAGTCTTCCTTGAACGTTTCTGGGGTGAGATTTTAAATGTGTGCCAAGATCTTGTTGCTCTGTTATGTCCTGGCTAAGGAGAAAACAGCTGCTGAAAGGTTAATCTATCACTTTGAATCCTATCTACAGGTAGGAACTTGTCTTCTATTTATTGAATTACACTCTTTAGGTACTAGCCCTTCACTACTGCCCCAGACCTTTCACCAGTCTCCACTTGTTCAAATCTAAGTGGCATCTCACTTGTCAATGAATCCATGTAAGCCCTGGAGTTTTAACAAAACAATAGTCCCAGATTCTAAGGTGTAAGACAGTAAATTAAGATAATGTCTTGAGGGCTTCAATGTTGAAAATCTAGCTCTTGATAAGTGCTATAAGAGACACGGTCTAAGATGCCTTTTGTCTCTTTGGGTAGCTAATTTGTCCACAGGGATGCTCTGTAGGGATCTGGAATTTAGCACTTTCAGGCCTCAAACCATCATCATCTTAATTCACTGAGTGCCTACCATGTGTGTGTCAGGTCCTGTGCAAGGCATGTTTCTTACCTGACCTCATTTCAATCCTCACAACCCTGCAAGGTTGATTTTATCAATCCTATTTTATAGGGGAACAATATCAAACCTCAGCCTGGTCACATAACTTAGCTAAGAATTAATGGATAATTCAACATAAATAAGATTGATCTTCAGGCCCATCTGACTCCAAAACCCATGTTTTTCCTAATTTAGCTAGTGGCACAAAAATAAATCCATGTGTTCACAACAGAACACTGGGTATTAATTGCTCCCTCACTTGTATGCCCCAAGACCTCTCTTCCATCTGATGGGTCATCAAACCTTATAATGGCACCTTTTAAATGGATTTCTTTCTACTTTCTTCTCCATCTGCATCTCTAGCCCTCTAGTTATGATCAAATAAATAAAATCTCCTCCTATTGTTTTCTGCACTCCAGTTTTCATGGCCTTCCAATTCATCCTTCATGCTCTTCTTGGAGTCATCTTCCTAAGACTCAAACCTGATATCTGTGTTTAGGTTTAGATGTTATAAGCAATGGAAGTAAAGTATGGCAAGTACTAATCTGGGAAGATAGGTAGGTACTATGAACACTTAATAAAAGGCTCCTAAATGGTTAGGAGCAAGGTTTGGGGAGTAGGAGGTAGGAAATGCATCCTGAGGGATATAATAATTGAGTTGATACATGAGGGTTAAAAAAGAATTATACAGGTATAGTGTGTCAAGGACTGGGCTACTAAGACAGAAATATATGCATGAAGACTTGAGGCAAGAAGGGATTTAAAGAGAAAAGGGAACTGAGAATAGAGATCATAGAAAAAGAAGGAAAAGCAAAGTGTTCCAGAAGCCAAGGGATGAGACTGTATGAGAAGGCAAGAGTGGACCACAGTGTCAATGTTGCCAAGATATCAAATAAGATGAGAGCAAAGAGTGTCTGTTGGATTCAGCCATGGAGAAATCACTAATGACTGCACCAAAAGCCCTTTGAGTCAGTGATGTGAACAAAGGCTAGGTCAGTGTTGAGAGAAACAAATGGACTGTGAGGCACTGGAGACTGGAACTGTAGACAAATCACGCAAATTTAAAACATGCCATTATTTTCTTCAGATTCAGGGAGTCCACGTGCCGGTTTGTTATGGATAGATTGCATAATGCTAAGGTTTAGGCTTCCGCTGATCTTGTCACCAAATAATGAACATAATACTCAATGAGTAGTTTTTCAAATCTTACTCCACTCCCTCCTTCCCCACTCTAGTAGTCCCCATTGTCTCTTGTTCCCATCTTTGTGTCTGTGTGTACCCAATGTTTAGATTCCACTTATAAGTGAGAAGAGGTGACATTTGGTTTTCTGAATTAATTCACTTAGGATAATGGCCCCCAGCTGCATCCATGTTGCTGCAAGGGACATGATTTCATTCTTTTTTTTATGAATGTGCAATATTCCATGGTGTTGGAGTTTTCTTTCTCCAATCCACCATATTTTCTTTATCTAATCCACCACTGATGTGGACCTGGGTTGATTCCATGTCTTTGCTATTCTGAATAGTGCTGTGATAAACAAGTGAGTGCAGGTATCTTTTTAAAACACCATATATTTATATTATTTGTTCATTCTGGACCATTTTCGTCTTTTCTTGCTTCTTTCACTATCTTGCCTATACCCTTCACACCCAATTTCTTTTTCTACTGAAATCCTAGCCATTCTTTGAGACGAAGTAAAATACCATCATATCCTAAACTTTCCTGCATTCCTGGTGGTTAGAATGTACTGTTCCGTACTTGCTACATAAATCTTTGCTGAATTAGCAAACTGTTCCCATCTGACTGATCACATGACATCTCCTTTGTGTGCCTGTTATAGCACTTTCTTCTTACTACCTTTTAATCTTTTTAGTTGTACAAACCTGTCTGCCAGACTACACAACTTGATGACAATGAACTAGTTACATATTAGTCATTTTTAAACATCTCATAGTTCCCAACTAAGTGCATTGGGCACTGTTGTCAATAAAATTGAATTTAACTGACTACTCTTGGTCTTGCATTGATTTAAGCACATTACATGATCTTTGTCCTTAGAGATAATGATTGTTAATCGTATCTATAATGGAAATGAAAAATCTTAGGATTTGCTAGTCATTTTTAACTTTTCTAAGTATCTCCACTATGATTCACATGCTTTCCATATTCTAAATTCTGTAAGTCATTATCAGATTGGTTAATTCAATATATGTGAATGAATACTCTGCAAATCAACTCTGTGATCCAAGTGAAACAACTCAACTTTTAAGCTGAGTCCTCATGTAGCAACTCATTAATGAAGCTGAGTTATCTATTCACACATTGCTCTCTTTTCAAAGAATGCCAGGCAATTTTTAAACCAAGCCAAGCTAGAAAAAGTAACATTGAACTTTTGGGTTTCTAGGGACTGTAACCAAAGGAAGAAGTCATATTCTTAAATCCTAAGCACCCAATGATCATTTGAAAAAGGCTGATTTAAAGGGGGCAACAACAATAGCTACAATGATGGATAAATTATTATGTTGTGGGTGGATTTTCAAAACCTTAAAACATTTTTTCTTGTTGAACATTTTCACAGAAAAAAATTTTTGTAGTTGAATTTAAAAATTTTTGTAGTTGACAAAATTAAGATCTACTTTCATTCTGTTTGACTAGTACAACTTATAAGCTCCAGTTTTTAAGTGTTTTGGAATTTCTACCAAGCATATTTCACAATTCTTCTGTAGTAGAATCTGGAATTTTTGCCGTTTTCCCTTCAATAAAGTCCCAGCCTTCACTGCATGTTAAATATCAAGCAGAAAGAGATAAACGACTTATCCCCAGCTCACATAATATAATTTAATCCCAATATAATTGGGATTAAAATACAAAGGTCCATTTTTCTTAAAGCAAAATTCTGAAGCAACTGTGGCTAAATAATGATATTTAATAAAACCGAATAATGGGTACCCAGGCAATTGCTATATTACTCTCTATTCTTTTCTCTAGGCATGAGCTGTACATTTAAAATAAGGAGGAAAATATCCATATAGTCCAAAAAGTATTAGAGAGCTGAAGCAGGGAAAGAGTTTCTTGTATTGATTTTTAATTATCCAAGTTCTCCAGTTGCCCCATGAGCACTTAGAGGTTGGAGATATTTCTTTGGTTTTCAGAGGAAGAAACAAAAATAGTTAAGAAAAACCAAGTGATTCCAGAGCAAGGCCAAATCAAAGCTCAAGTCAGAGTTAAAATTCCTGGGGCATCAAAGGAAGGGAGGTTTTCTTCAAATATTTATTGGCATAAAGGACATTCAATTAGTACTTGTCCAATTAATTGGTTGCTTATTTAATAGGAGTAAAAGCTCAACTCCTTAGGACAGGTGGCATATGTCACCTTCTGCTCATCACCAACAATGGTAGTGTGGGCCCAAACTCAGGAGACCATTGTATGACCTTCTTAGTAGTGGTGACAACTTAACACAAAACAACTCCTATTGAGGAGGATCCCTGCTTTGGTAAGGTGGCTGACCCAGGATGATGGGTACTGTCAATGGCCTTGGTATTATAGAGCAAAGTTAATGAATCCAAAGACTAGGAAAAGCTACAGGACCTAAGGGCAACAAAGAGCAGAAACACCCCAAAGAAATTAATTGTCAAGCAGTTTGCCCTCATTTTGCCAGCATTCTGTTGTTACAGAGGTAACTAGATGGGATGGATTTGGTTGGTGAAAGAGGCTTCAGAACAAGAGAGTGCATGGTGGCTCTGCTACAGCTCTTTAATTCTGCTCTCTCCTTCAGTTCAATCCACAGCATCGATTAAACACTTCCAATGGGCACCAATAGTAAGAAACTACACTATCCTTTCTCTTCTGCTTCCTTGATGTTTTCTCTTTCCCTCCCTCTCTCTCATACACACACACACACATACATACACACACACACACACACACACCTGAAACTGTGATCAGCTTGTTCTGCCCACAGGAAACCTGTGTTCAAAGTCCATGAAACGTCACTTTAAGCAACTGTAGAGAGTAGGATGGTGATAAAGGAAGGTAAACTTCAACTCTAAAGAAAGATATTGCCTGAAAAAAATAAACTGATCTTTTATCAAAGCTCATTTCATCACAGCTGTTTCAGGACTCCTTAGTACGGTTTACTCATAATCTAGTTACAACACTTGACTGAACTTCTCCTAAGTGCCACAGTAGCTACATGTGCATCCTGGGTCCACCTTTCCAGGCACTGACTGTTCACCTTATCTCCCAGTGTCCTTCATTGAAGACCCCCTTCTCTCTGTCCAACGTTATGTCCAACTGCCCATGAAACACTTCCTCCAACAGGAAAGTTCAGGCTTGTCATGGACCTGTTCTTTCTCAGGTGCATATTGGTTCAGGTTCCCTTGGGAAGTCTCCAGTGTCCACCACTCTAACCAGAATCCTTCCAAGCCTTTGCATCTCTACCACAGCAGGCACGCCCTCTGGAAGTCTTCAAACCAGGAAGCTCCTCGGCTCCTGAAAACTCATGAGGCATTGACAGTCCCTCCCCTCACTAGGAACTTACCACATAAATTCTCTGTGGGGACGGTTACCTGTCTTCCCTAACCAAACTGAAATCTTCTTTTAAGCTGGAAGTTTGAATTGCAGTCTCTGAGACAGCATCCTGGGCCATGGCAGGGCCTTGAGCACCCTGGGTTTCCACTGCAGGTAGAAGAGAGAAAAGCAGAGGAGAAGCTCTGGCAATTCAAGGAAAAGGGAAGAGCATAAGGACCAGGATATGTTGTGGCTTTGAGATGACATGAGTGTGTTAACCATGTAGATTTTCCCTTTGTTTTGTCTCAGCTCAGGATCTTAACAAGGTACAGGAGGTGAAAAGGATACAGGTCATATGTACCCTGAAGCTTCTTGGGCAAAATGTAAGTCAAAATCCCCCTCTCTGGAGAGAGAGAGATTGGAGTCAGAGCCACAGGAAGTACAGGGGTGTGTGTGTGTGTGTGTGTGTGTGTGTGTTGTTTGCAGAATGACTCCTCCATGGCCATTGATTTCATGCACCTCTCTGAGCAGCCACAGCCCTGGTTAGAGTTAAGATTCCACCTAGGCCAGCACACTGAGACTGAGAAGGTCCTAGGGGGAATTCTGAAAGGCTGGAGCTGGAAAGGACTTAGAGAGCAAGAATCCCAAGTCACCCACTGCACAAATGGAGCAGTGGAGCCTGCAGCTGGTGCAGAGCATGGACCAAGCAGGCTACAGCTGAGCAAGAACAGCCACTCAGGCACTACCTTGGGGTGGGGCACACATGCCCACAGGGAGCCTTCCTTGGTACTATAAAACACTGCCAATGCAAAAATACAGGAGCAGTGAGACTCAGCTTCTCATTAACTTGCCATCCTGGGCTTGGCAGTACATGTTGTCTTTCTAAACCCTACTGGGCCTGGCAGTAAAACTTCTCCTCAGAGACTCCACAGGGGAATCAGAGGTGGGTAGAGAAGGTTTAAATAAGTGCAATGTATGAAAAGGTGGGGAAGAGGGATGCCTCAGTGGAGAGGGGCACACAAGGTGAGCCAAAGAGAAGCCAAGGTCAGCCATGGACATATGACTGCAAAGGCCTCTGGCCGAATTGAGCGACGCTTTTTCTCCTGTCTACAGGGGAGGAAAGCCAGACGAGGCGCGTTCTGGGAGGTGCTTTTGAAAATCTCTGCCTGCAGAATCCTTTGGCTTACATCACCTATAAATGTTAGGTGACAGCATAGCCTAGAGGAAAAGCTGATGGTAAGATGAGACCCAAAACAGACTGTGAGGTCCATCGGAAGACTCCAGCCTTCCCAAGGAGGCCACCAAAACTGCAACTTGGAGTCCAAAGCAGGACCAAACCTCAGAATATGGCAGTTCCTTAGGGACTTATTGTCAACTTTTTGTCTGAACCTGCCTAAGGCCAAGATATCCTGTGCCTCATGCCAGCCTAACCCTCCCGAAGTATGCTTTCATCTCACCCCTCCGTCATCAGATCACTCCCCTGGCTTCATCCTGCCTCCTGCTTCAAGTCTAAACTTTGCTGCTCCATTCCAGGCCTCCACAATCTAGCCCGGCCTCACTCTCCACCCTACATTTCTCCCTCACCTCCACACCTTCCACTTTACTGTCCCTTGCACTCTGTGCTCCCTCCTGACTCTGTGGTGTCTTCCCCCACTCTTCTACCCAGATAGTCCTGTTTTCTCCCTCTGTCTAAAAATAAGTTACCTATTCAGCAAAGTGTGGCTCACTTCTTCCACGAATCCTTCTTCTTTACCAATGCACATCCATCTCTCCCTTCTCCAAATGTCGTTATAGCACTCCAATACCCATACCAACCCCAATTATGTTACTAATGTTAGTGCTGACACTATCTCTGATAGTAAAACTTATGCTGGCCTAAATTGTAAGTAATTTTGTGTTCTAGCTCATTTAATCCTCCAACAATCCTAAGAGACATGTACTCTGATTATCCCAATATTACTTGCCTGAAAACAAGAAAGGAGATAGAGCACCCCATTGGTAAGTGTGTTCATATTTGGTGGATATTTAATATATAAGAGGCCCTCAGTGGCATCCAATGAGAGGAGAAAGCTATTCCCATTTCTCAGCTATAGGGCCATTGCCCCCCAAATAAATCATCCCTAACCTGACTCAGGGTCCAGGATAACCAGGTTTCAGGCGAGGGAAGCAGGAGCATAGGAAGAGTTGCATTTATCATCGTAAATATCTTAGGTCTTCTTAAGTATCTGATACATTACATGTGTGCATTACATTTTGTTGAAGCCATGTATAAACATTCAATTACTCTTCCTTGGCCTCCAGTGGAGCAGAACTCATTGTCCTTTTAAGGATTTATTTTGTGTTTTTTTATGATGAATAATTTCAAACATACACAGAAGTAGAAGAGTTTAACAAATCCCAGTGTACCTGTAACTCAGATTCAGCAATAATCAACTCACAGCTAGGCTTGCAGATTTTCTAAGGGAAAAAGCTTAGGAAGCTCTTAAACTTTGTTCCGTTCACCCCTCACCCAAACTCAAATTATTTTAAAGCGTATCCAAGACACTGTACCATTTCCTGATGAGGATATTTCAGAGAGAAAGAAAAGAGAGTAGGGAAACATACATTTTACATAAATTTTACTTTTCCTAAAACAAGGGATGAGACCTAGGAAAAAGGAATGCAAGACACCCTGTTCCCAGGATGGACAGAAAGTGACTAATTCTGCATTTTAATTGCTTCCCCACTTTATATTTATGCAGTGTATTCTTTACCATTGTTGTTGTAAATGTTGCCCTATAATTTGTAACTTTAAGGATCTCACTTGGGTTTGCCTCATCGACTCCAGTTGAATTGGAAACACCTGGTTAACAGCATCCACATTATCTTCTTACTGGATTTAATGTTGTATGTTCTTGTGGTCCACATAACTTCTGGCTTACCTTCCTCCCATCTTTCCTTCTTAATGTCCTTCCTTCCTTTCTTACCAATCCCCTAACTTCCTAATAACTTCCTTTCATTAATCTCATATTTACTGGGCACAGCTCCTGGCATACAGTAGACAAAGTTAAAATGAGATGGGAACATCCAGATGACTTGTTGGGACTAAGAGGTGGCAGGAAAGTCTTGCAGAATAAGAATGAATTAGCCAATTAAAAAAAAAAAAAAAGGAGGTAGCAAGCAGTTGAACATGGAGTAAGGGCATTCAAGGCAGAAACAGCAGTTCCAGCAAGGATCTGTGAAGGAATTTGGGGTCCATTTGGAGAATTGAAAAATGCACCATGTGATTGGACCAATAAATTTGAGTGGAGAGGGGGTAGAAAACAAGGAGGGTGGAAAATGTAGAATTAAGCATAGTTGAGAGCTTGGATAACAATATTGATTGCAGTCATGGGGAGATGGTTTGAGTCGAGCTAGGAAGAGAGGGGGAATTCTGCTACGCTAAAGATACATAACTATGATGCACTCCCCAAGCACCTGAATTTACCGAAGCACTTTTCAACTTTGACATCATCTTCTGTGAGAACATATTCTCCCAAGACTAACTTATCTTTTTGATAATTAACTAAAGACTGTTTCCTGCCTCAAAGATTTTTCCTTAATTAAGAACTTGTATGTCAGCTGGGGAAATCCATGGCATGCATATTTATTTAGTTTGCAAACATTTCTTTTCCCAGAAAATGTTTTCAAAACAGAAATTAGACTAGACCTTATGTTTTTTTCACAGATTTGTTTTACTTCGTATAACGAAATAGAGGCAAAATAATTATAAGATGGGAGGGTGAGAATGCAAATAATCATTTTTATTGTGGTGGTTGGTTTTTTATTAGGTCGACTGTATCTGCAGTGCACCTGTGGAAACTTACTTGGAAATGTTCAGTTCATGGCACAAGAGCTGTTTAACCATGTAGCTGAGACTTTGAGCTAGATCTGTAGAACTCAAAATGAAATTTAGTATTGTCAAATGGCTGCTGAATTGGAGTTGTGTAGGTAATCATTGCCACTGAATGATGTGTTCTGGCTATTGTCACTGCCCACATTTGCTTGGCAGTTAAAAATTCTAAACTTTGCACTTGATTTGTTGCACTTGACTGGTTTCAGAGCTCAAGGGCTAGATGGGTAATGTTTTTAAGTTCCAGGGGTCATAAATTTCGATTGCAGTGCAGTATGCACTAGAGAGCTCTGGAGTGAGAAATGTGATTAAATGACCTCTAATGTACATTCCATTTACGTAATACTCTAGTCCTTGAGTCACAGATGTCTGGAGCTACTAAATAGATCATTTGTTTTTTAAAGTAAAACTTAACAAAACTTCTGGAAGATGATTTAATGATCAGTTTGAATGGTAAAGGGAAGCATTCGCTCATACTGGGATCTAGTTTCACACTTTATGAGATTCAGATTCATGATCCACCAAGAACCTTGTTCCAGTACAATGCCAGTTTTTCTGCATCCAGACGTGATATCATTTTCACCCATTTGTTCTCTCATTTAAGTCAGGGGATTATTCACCCATTTCTCTCATTTTCAACTCATGTTTTTCCTTTTTTTTTTTTTTTTCTTTTTTTGAAGTGGAGTCTCACTCTGTCACCCAGGCTGGAGTGCAGTGGCCCGATCTCAGCTCACTGCAAGCTCCGCCTCCCGGGTTTACGCCATTCTCCTGCCTCAGCCTCCTGCGTAGCTGGGACTACAGGCGCCCGCCACCACGCCTGGCTACTTTTTTGTATTTTTTAGTAGAGACGGGGTTTCACCGTGTTAGCCAGGATGGTCTCGATCTCCTGACCTCGTGATCCGCCCGTCTCAGCCTCCCAAAGTGCTGGGATTACAGGCTTGAGCTACCGTGCCCGGCCTCAACTCATGTTTTTCTAGGCTTTGATTATACTGTCCTGCTTGACCCAACTCTCACATTTCACCCAACTCTCACCCTTATTTTGTAAGCTCAATTGCGCCCCAACTCTAGGTATAGATGTGATTTTAGACAGAGAGGAAGAGCTGTTTGGAGGGCACTGAGAGCCTAGAATCTCTGTCTTTAACCTCCTACCTTTAGACTGCCACTATGAGGGTTTCTACCTCCTATTTCCAGATTTCAGGCGCTAGTTACCCAATATATGCTACCAGCTTTTTTGATACTAACATTCTGCTGTCTGAGAGTCACCTATTCCTGCCTGGAGTCACCTCTGAATGTTATACTGTGAGATCTTGGAAATGATCCTTGCAACCTACAAGTCCTAGATCCCTGGGACTAGGGATCAAGTCCTAGATCCCTGACACTAGCATGTGCCCTCTGGAACCTGCCCCACATGTCCTCCAGCCAGGCTCGCATGTGGACCTTCAGACCGCGTTGAGTCAATGGATAAGCTGTGCTTATGATCCTACAATTCCCCAGTCAGCTCCAGCCCCTGCCAGGCCTGAAGCCTCACTTATGACCCTGGACTTGGTTTCTGCCCAAGGAGAAAGTGAAGGTGAAATCTCTAGCTCTGCCAAAGCCTTGCCTCAGTTATCAGCACCACATCGTCACTTTCTAATTGCTTTTCTCTGGTGTCAGTTTTCTTTCTTATATGTCCAGTCACTGGTCCCTGACCTGGAGCTTGACCTGACTGTGGTTACAGTATCTGTCTCATGCCTCTTGCTTCCTTGAAACTCTCAGAGTCTCCTTAGCTGCTGGGGTATTACCTTACTCTGATATTTGGCTTGAATATACTCTGACCTTCCTGGCTTTAACCAATAGCTGCTGTGGGCCCAGGACTTCTGACCCCAAGTCCAGCTTTATTTCAATGTCATGATGTAGCTCAGTGTCAACTGGACTTTGTTCTGAAGAAAATAACTATTCCATGAGACAACAGGCCTTGGTTAAAAAAAAAAAAAAAAAAAACTGATAATTGTAAAGTTTATATTAGTTAGGAAGTATGTATTTCACAATCATGTGAATTTGGGAAATGCTGTGGTAAATAATGATAAGCAGGTGACTTCATGGCAGGACTTTTTGACTCCATTAATATGCTACTAATGAGCATAATAATATTCAAGGAAGGTGGAGGGGGTCAGAGTACGTAGCTTTTTTCAAATGTATTGGCCTACTGAAGTTTTTCCTGTAGAACACTCTACACATCTCGCCAAAACTTTTCCATAATACTTTGTGAGAAATCCTGAGTGATTTCAACTCCATCCTTTGACACTGACCTGGATCCACTTGAACAGGGAAATTTCCCTCTGTCAGAACCTAAACAGAGCATGTTGGTCAAGACATCTCTGAATATGAGAATGAAATTGAATCCTTATTTTACACCACACACAAAAATCAACTCAAAATGATTAAAGGCTTAATCATAACACCTTAAACTATAAAACTCCTAGAAGAAAATATAGGGATCTAGGAGTGGAGGACAGACCAAGATGGCCATTTAGAAGCAGCTGCAACTCTCACGGAGAAGAATGAAAATGACAAGTGAATTTTGCACTTTCAACAGAGGTATCCAGGTTCTTGCATTGGGACTGACTAGGCAGTCAATGTGACCCACGGAGAGCCAGGAAAAGCAGGATGGGGCGACAGCCCACCCAGGAGTGGCACGGAGCCAGGGAAGTCCCCACCACCAGCCAACGGAGGTAGTGAGTGATTGTGCCACCCTGCCCAGGAAACCACACTTTTCCCACAGATCTTTGCAACCCTTGGATCAGAAGATCTCCTTGTGAGTTTGTCCCCTACCCCCAGGGCCTTGGGTCTGATGCCCAGAGTTGTGCAGGCTCTTGGCAGCTTCTCAGGCATGCACAGAAACCCAGGAGTTTTTGCATACTCTGGCCCCAGGAATTCTGGTGAGGTAAGAGATTGGTCTGTGCATTCCCCTAGGAAGGAGGCTGAAGCCAAGGAGCCAAGTGGCATCATTCTGTGGACCTCACTCCCATGGCACCTCACAAGTTAAGACCCACCGGCTTGGAATTCCAGCTAGCCAATGGCAGTAGGCTGGAGAATATCTGAGACAACCGAGTTCCAGAGTGGGGAGGGGCAGCTGCCATCTCTGCAGCTCGAGTTGGGGGTCCTGGCCTGCTGACTTTAGAGAGTTTGGGCAGTCCAAACCATGAGGAATTCCCCACAGTACAGCACAGTTGCTGTGGCAGTTCACAGCCAGACCGCTTTTTTATGTGGGATCCCAATCCATCCCTTCTCACTGGGAGGGGCCTCCCTGTGTGAATTTCGGCAACTCTGGCCAGGATTTTACTGACAAAACCCTGATCTCCCTGGGACAAAGTCCCTGGGGAGAGGGGCGGCCATGGTCTCTGTTGTTTAGTGGACTTAACCTTTCTTGCCTGCTGGCTCTGGAGAGTATGGGGTTCCCCTCCAGCACAGTGTACCTGCTCTGCCAAGGGGCAGCCAGACTGCTTCTTTCAGCTGGTCCCTGATTTTGCTCCTCCTGACTGGGTGAGACCTCCCAACAGGGGTCTCCAGACACCTCCTACTGGAGCGTTTGGGCCCCCATTAGATCTATCCCCCTGGGACAAAGCTTCCAGAGGAAGGAGCAGGCTGCCATCTTTGCTGTTTTGCAGCCTTCACTGGTGATACCTCCAGGTGTGGGAGGGACTGAGACAATTAGGATCTGGAGTGGACTCCCAGTAAACCACAGCAGCTCTACAGAAGAGGGGCCTGACTGTTAAAAGAAAAACAAAATAGAAAGCAACAACAAAAACAACATCAACGAAAAAGACCCCACAAAAACCCCATTCAAAGGTAAGCAACCTCAAAGACTGAAGATCGATAAACCCACAAAGATGAGAATTAATACAAAAATGGTGAAAACTCAAAAAGCCAGAGTGCCGCTTCTCCTTCAAATGATCACGACACCTCTCCAGCAAGGGCACAGAACTAGGCTGAGGCTGAGATGGCTGAACTGATAGAAATAGGCTTCCAAAAATGGGTAATAACTAACTTTGCTGAGCTAAAGGAGCATGTTCTAACCTAAGAATCATGATAAAACATTACAGGAGCTGATAATCAAAATAATAGCCAGTTTACAGAAGAATATAAATGACTTGATGAAGCTAAAAACACACATGAGAACTTCACAATGCAGTCACACAAGTATCAATAGCCAAATAGACCAAGCAGAGAAAAGCATCTCAGAGATTGAAGACTATCTTTCTGAAATATGACAGGCAGACAAGATAGAGAAAAAAGAACGAAAAGGAAGAAACAAAATATCTGAGAAAAGACTGAACCTACTACTGATTGGGGTACCTGAAAGAGAGGGAGAGAACAGAACCAAGTTGGAAAATGTACTTTAAGATATCATCCAGAAGGCTGGGTGCAGTGGCTTACACCTGTAATTCCAACACTTTAGGAGGCTGAGGTGGATGGATCCCTTGAGGCCAAGAGTTCAAGACCAGTCTGGCCAATATGGTGAAACCCCGTCTCTACTGAAAATACAAAAATTAGCTGGGTGAGGTGGCATGTGCTTGTAATCCCAGCTACTCAGGAGGCTGAGGCAGGAGAATCATTTGAACTCTAGAGGTGGAGGTTGTAGTGAGTCAAGATTGCACCACTGCACTCCAGCCTGGACAACAGAGTGAGACTTGGAATAAGACTAAGACTAAGACTAAGACTAAGAATAAGAATAAGAATAAGAATAAGAATAAGAATAAGAATAAGAATAAAATAAAATAAAATAAAATAAAATAAAATAAAATAAAATAATAAAATAAAATAAATAAAATAATAAAAATAATCATCCAGGAGAACTTTCTCAACTTAGCAAGACAGACTAACTTTCAAATTTAGGAAATCCAGAGAAACCCAGTAAGATACTCCATGAGAAGTTCAACCGCAATACACATAATCATCAGATTATCCAAAATTGAAATGAAAGAAAAAATGTTAAGGGTAGCCCGAAAGAAAGGCCAGGCCACCCACAAAGGGAAGCCCATCAGACTAAAAATGGGTCTTTGAGCAGAAACCATACAAGCCAGAAGAGATTGGGGTATAATATTCAACACTCTTAAAGAAAAGAGTGTCCAACCCAGAATTTCATTTCCATCCAAATTAAGCTTCAAAAGCAAAGGAGAAAAAGCATCCTTTTCAGACAAGCAAATGCTGAAGGAATTCATCACCACCAGGCCTGCCTTGCAAGAGCTCCTGAAGGAAGCACTAAATATGGAGAGGAAAAACTGTTACCAGTCACTAAAAAAACACTGAAGTACACAGACTAGTGACACCATGAAGCAACTACATAAACAGGTCTGCAAAATAACCAGCCAGCATCATGATGACAGGATCAAATTAACACATAACAATATTAACCTTAAATGTAAATGGGCTAAATGCCGCAATTAAAAGACACAGAATGACAAGCTGGATAAAAAGTCAAGACCTATCAGTACACTGTATTCAAGAAACCCGTCTCATATGCAAAGACACACATAGGCTCAAAATAAAGGAATGGAGGAAAATTTACCAAGTAAATGGAAAACAGAAAAAAGCAGGAGTTGCAATCCTAGTTTCTGACAATACAGACTTTAAACCATCGAAGATCAACAAAGACAAATAAAGAAATTACAAAATGGTAAAGGGTTCGAATCACCAAGAAGAGCTAACTATCCTAAATATATATGCACCCAATACAGGAGCACCCAGATTCATAAAGCAAGTTCTTAGAGGCCTACAAAAAGACTTAGACTTCCACACAATAATTGTGGGAAACTTCAACACCCCACTGATGATATTAGACAAATCATTGAGACAGAAAATTAATGAAGATATTCAGGACCTGAACTCAGCTCTGGATCAAGTGGACCCAACATATAACTACAGAACTCTCCACCCAAAACCAACAGAATATACATACATTCTTCCCATTGCCACATGGTACTGACTCTAAAACTGATCACATAATTGGAAGTAAAACACTCCTCAGCAAATGCAAAAGAACTGAGAGCATAACAAACAGTCTCTCAGACCACAGCACAATCAAATTAGAATTCAAACTGGAAATTCACTGAAAACCACACAACTACATGGAAATTGAACAACCTGCTCCTGAATGACTCCTGGGTAAATAACGAAATCATGGCAGAAATCAAGAAGTTCTTTGAAACTAATAAGAACAAAGAGACAATGTACAAGAATCTCTGAGATGCAGCTAAAGAAGTATTAAAAGGGAAATTTATAGCACTAAATGTCCCACATCAAAAAGCTAGAAAGAGCTCAAACTGACAACCTATCTTCACAACTAAAAGAACTAGAAGATCAAGAGCAAATAAACCCCAAAGCTAGCAGACGACAAGAAACAAGTAAAACCAGAGCTGAACTGAGGGAGACAGAGACACAAAAAACCCTTCAAAAAATCAACAAATCCAGGAATTGATTTTTTGGAAAAAAAATTAACAAAATAGATAGACCACTAGCTAGACTAATAAAGAATAAAAGAGAGAAGAATCAAATAGACACAATCCAAAATGATAAAGGGGATATCACCACTGACCCCACAGAATACAAACCATCGGAGAATACTATAAACACTTCTACGCACATAAACTAGGCAAGAGAAATCTAGAGAAATAGATAAATTCCTGGACACATACACCCTCCCAAGACTGAAACAGGAAGAAACTGAATCCCTGAACAGACCAATAATGAGTTCTGAAATTGAGGCAGTAATAAATAGCCTACCAACCAAAAACACAGACCAGGAACAGATGGATTTATAGATGAATTCTACCAGAGGTACAGAGAGGAGCTGGTACCATTTCTACTGAAACTATTTCAAATAACTGAAAAGGAAGGACTCCTCCCTAACTCATTTTATGCAGCCAGCATTATCCTGACACCAAAACCTGGCAGAGATACAGCAAATAAAAATATTTCAGGCTAATATCCCTGATGAACATTGATACAAAAATCCTCAATAAAGCACTGACAAACCAAATCCAGCAGCACACCAAAACTTCTATCCACCATGGTCAAGTTGGCTTCATCCCCAGGATGCAAGTTTGGTTCAACATATGCAAATCAGTAAACATAATTCATAACATAAGCAGAACTAAAGACAAAAACCATATGATTACCTCAATAGATGCAGAAAAGGCCTTTGATAAAATTCAACATTGCTTCTTGTTAAAAACACTTAATAAACTAGGTACTGAAGGAATATACCTCAAAATAGTAAGAGCCATATATATAAACCCACTGCCAATAAACTGAATGGGCAAAAGCTGGAAGCATTCTCCTTGAAAACTGGCACAAGACGAGGATGCCCTCTCTCATCACTCCTATTCAATATAGTATTGGAAGTTCTGGCCGGGGCAATCAGGCAAGAGAAAGAAATAAAGAGTATTCAAATAGGAAGAAGGAAAGTCAAATTATCTTTGTTTGCAGATGACATAATCCCTTATCTAGAAAACTCCATCATCTCAGCCCCAAAACTTCCTAAGCTGATAAGCAATTTCAACAAAGTCTCAGGATACAAAAATCAACGTGTAAAAATCACTAGCATTCCGATACATCAGCAACAGGCAAGCAGAGAGCCAAATCATAAATGAATTCCCATTTGCAATTACTACAAACAGAATAAAATATCTAAGAATACAGCTAAAAAGGGAAATGAAGGACCTCTTTAAGGAGATCTACAAATCATTTCTGTAGGAAATCAGAGAGGACACAAACAAATGGAAAAACATTCCATGCTCGTGGATAGGAAGAATCAATACTGTGAAAATGGCCATACTGCCCAAGGTAATTTATAGATTCAATGCCATCCCCATCAAGCTAGAAAGAATGACTTTCTTCACAGAATTGGAAAAAAACTACTTTAAAGTTCATATGGAACCAAAAAAGAGCCCATATTGCCAAGACAATCCTAAGCAAAAAGAACAAAGCTGGAGGCATCACATCCCCTGACTTCAAACTATACTACAAGGCTACAGTAACCAAAACAGCATGATACTGGTACCAAAATAGATATATAGACCAATGGAACAGAACAGAGGCCTCAGAAATAACACTACATATCTACAACCATCTGATCTTCAACAAACCTGACAAAAACAAGCAATGGGGAAAAGAATCTCTATTTAATAAATAGTGCTGGGAGAACTGGCTAACCATATGCAGAAAATTGAAACTGGACCCTTTCCTTACACCTTATACAAAAATTAAGACAGAGTAAAGATGTAAATGTAAAACCAAAGACTATAAAAATGCTAGAAGAAAACTTAGGCAACACTGTGCAGGACATAGGCAAGAGCAAAGATATCGTGATGAAAATGTCAAAAGCAATTGCAACAAAAGCAAAAATTAACAAATGGAATCTAACTAAACTAAGGAGCTTCTGTACAGCAAAAAGAAATTATCATCAGAGTGAACTGACAACCTACAGAATTGGAGAAAGTTTCTGCAGTCTATACATCTGACAAAGGTCTAATATCCAGAGTCTACAAGGAACTTAAACAAATTTACAAGAATAAGGCAAACAACTCCATTAAAAAGTGGGCAAAGGACATGAACAGACATTTCTCAAAAGAAGACATACATGCATCAAACAATCATATGAACAAAAGTTCAACAACATAACCAACCATTAGAGAAATGCTAATCAAAACCACAATGAGATATCATTTCACACCAGTCAGAATGGCTTTTATTAAAAAGTCAAAAAATAACAGATGCTGGTGAGGTTGTGGAGAAAAAGGAATGGTTACACATTGTTGGTGAGAGTGTAAATCAGTTAAATTATTGTGGAAACTGGTGTGGTGACTTCTCAAAAACCTAAAGGCAGAAATTCCATTCGACTCAGTAATACCATTACTGAGTATACACCCAAAAGAATATAAATTATTCTATTATAAAGACACATGCACACATATGTTCATTACAGCACTATTCACAATAGTAAAAACATGAAATCAACCCAAATGCCAATCAATGATAAACTGAATAAAGAAAATGTGGTACATATATAGCATGAATGCTATGCAACCATAAAAAGGAACAAGATCATACCCTTTGCATGATCTGATGGAGATCATCATGGATGGAACTGGAAGTCATCATCTTCAGCAAACTAACACAGGAACAGAAAACCAAACACCACATGTTCTCACTGACAAGTGGGAGCTGATGGATGAGAATACATGGATACATTGGGGGAACAACACACGCGGGGGAGGGAGGGAAGGCATCAGGAAGACTAGCTAATGGATGCTGGGCTTAACACCTAGGTGATGGATTAATCTGTGCGGCAAACCACCATGGCACACGTTTACCTATGTAACAAACCTGAACATCTTGCACATGTACCACGGAACTTAAAATAAAAGTTGAAGAAAAAAAAGAAAATATAGGGATAAATCCCCTTGTCATTGTTCTTGGCAATCACTGTATAGATATGACACCAGAAGCACAGGTAACAAAAGCAAAAATAGACAAGTAGGACTACATCAAACTAAAAAGCTTCTGCAGAACAATGAAAACCATCAACATTGTGAAAGGGCAAATTATAGATTGGAAAAAATATTTGCAAACCATTTATCCAACAAAGAGTTTTTCAAACTATATATTTTCAAAATATATAAGGAACCCTTACCACTCAATAGCAAAAATACTAATATCCCAATTTAAAAACGGGCTAAAGACTTGAAGAGACATTTCTCTAAAGAAGACATACAAATGGTCCACAGCTATATGAAAACATGTTCAATGTCATTAATCATTAGAAAAATGCAAATCAAAACCACAATGAAATATCACTTTGCATCTGTCAAGATGACTGCTACGGAAAATTTTAAGGTAATTGTTGAGGAGGATGTGGAGAAATTGGAACCCTTTCACACTATTGATAGGAATGCAAAATGATGCAAACCCTATAGAAAACAGTATGGAGGTTCAAAAATTAAAAATAGAACTATTGTGTGATCCAACAATCCCACCTCTGGGTCTCTATCCAAAAGAATTGAAATCAGGATCTTGAAGAGATATTAGTGCTCCCATATTTATTGCAGCACTATTCACACAATAGCCAGGATATAGAAACAACCTAAATGTCCATCAATACATGAATAGATAAAGAAAATGCATATGTAGACAATGGAATATTATTCAGCCTTAAAAGAAAATTCTGTAATGTGTGACAACCTGGATAAACCCTGCAGACATTATGATAAGTGAAATAGTCACAGAAAGACAAATACTGCATGATTCCATTTATATGAGGACTCTAAAACAGTCAAATTCATAAAAGCAAAGACTGGAATAGTGTTTCCAAGGGGAAATGGGGAATTAATAATCAACAGGTCTAAATTTTTAGTTAAGCAAGATGAATAAGTTCTAGAGACCCTACAGTACAACATTGTGCCTATGGTCAACAATGCTATATTGTAAACTTGAAATTTTAAGGGGGTAGATTCACGTTAAGTGTTCTTAACACACATAAGTGAATTTTTTTAAGAAAATAAAGAAGAATGAAATTGTAGTAAGTAAATAGAAGTAAGCATCAGAGCACTTTCCTTTTCTTTCTTTTCTTTCTTTCTTTTTTTTTTTTTTTTTTTTTTGAGACAGAGTCTGGCTCTGTCGCCTAGGCTGGAGTGTAGTGGCAGAATCTCGCCTCACTGCAAGCTCTGCCTCCCAGGTTCAAGCGATTCTCATGCCTCAATCCACCACCACGCCCAGTTAATTTTTGTGTTTTCAGTAGAGATGAGGTTTTACCATGTTGGCCAGTCTGGTCTCAAACTGCTGACCTCAGGTGATCCGCCTGCCTCAGCTTCTCAAAGCGCTGGGATTACAGATGTGAGCCACCACACCCGGCTGAGATAGTACTTTTCAATTTTAAATTCTTACTTAGTTGCATGTCTTCATAACTTTTTTATTTTTTATTTTTTGAGGCAAGGGCTCACTCCAGTTGCCCAGGCTGTTATACAGGGGCACAATCTCCGCTCACTGCAGCCTCGACCTCCCACGTTCAGGGATCCTTGAACCTCTGTCCTCCAAGTAGCTGGGACTACAGGCGTGCGCCACCATGCCTGGCTAATTTTTTGTATTTTTAGTTAAGACAAGATTTCGCCATCTTGCGCTGGCTGGTCTTGAACTCCTAGACTCGAGCAATCATCCAGCTTCGGCCTCCCAAAGTGCTGGGATTACAGGTGTGAGACACTGCACCAAGCCCATAACTTTATAAATTTAAGTTTGTACCACTAGACACTTAGTTGAATGACAATAATAAAGAACATTGACAATACCAAGGACTAGCATGGATACAGCGCAAGTGAATCTCTTATACATCAATATGGGAATTATATTACATGATAGTGTTGTAGTAGTTATTCAGAAATTATTTTAGCCAGATAGAGAGGAAAAGGGATCCTAGGGAAGTTTTCGTTTTTAAATCAGCTCTTAGAGCCAGGCCAGCAACCTTTGTTATGCAAATACAGGCCATTAGAAACTGGGTCCACCCAAACATGGCAATTGCCGCCGCCTTCTTGCCCTTGCCCCACGTGTTCCTAGCAACATGCCCAACCCCACATACCCCCACGTGTGTAGAAGATCATTACGCCCTCAATTTGCATATTAAAAGGCTAGAGTGGGAGTGCCAGCTTTTTCACTGGCTACGTGAATAACATGCCTGGTCAAACCAATCCCCTGAGCCCTATGCAAATCAGACACCGCCTCCTCCAGCCTACTCATAAAACTGACTGGTAGCAGTGGCACTTAGGGTTGCCTCTCTCAGCTTTGGAGCCCCCCTCCCTCTGTCTCTTTACAGGGCAACAGTCTTCTTTCTTTCTTCCCCCTTCTTTCTTGCCTGTTGAACTCTACGCTCCTTAAAACCACTCCGCAGTGTGTCTGTGTTGTTTTTTCCAATTAGACTGGAGACAAGACCCCTGGTGTTCCTCCGCTGATCAGAGCCGTATCAATAGTACCACTACTGTGAAAACAGCTTGACAGTCTATTATAAAGTTAAACATACACTTACCATATTCCCCAACAATCCTACTCTAATGTATTTACCCTAAAGAAATGAAAACTTAGGTCTGCACAAAAACCTGTATGTGAATGTTCATAGCTTTATTTATAATAGCCAGAAACTGGAAACAGTCCAAATGTCCTTCAAAGTTTGAATGGTCAAGCAAACTATGGTACATCTATACCATGGAATGCTACTCAGCAATTAAAAAGAACAAACTTTGTTTTTCTGTTTTTTTCCTGCTACAACAAAAGAAACTTTAAAATATTTTTTACAGACATGAGTGCTTGAAAAAGCTCTTAACCATTATGGAAATGAAAAAATTAATAATTAATGTTAGTGTAACAGACCTATAAATGTTAATACACTGGCAAAATAAAATAGACTTAAAATGAAAATGAATCTTAAAGCTCTGCTCTCTCTGTAAGAACATTTACCTTCTATTTTTCTTTTTCTTTACAGGTGATAATGATTACATATGATTACATACTGCTAATATAAATAGTTTTTATATTAATGACACACTTTTTAAAATAGTATGTGGAATTTGTTCAAGTTCTTTATGGATGCTGGAAATTAGACCTTTTTCAAATTCATAGTTTGCAAACATTTTCTGCCATTCTGTAGGTTGTCTCTTTACTCTGTTGATAGTTTCCTTTGCTGTATGGATGCTCTTTAGTTTAATTAGATCCCATTTGTCAATTTTCGCTTTTGTTGCAATTACCTTTTTTGTCTTTACCATGCAATCTTTGCCGGTTCTTATGTCCAAAATGGTATTGCCTGGGTTGTCTTCTAGGGTTTTTATAGTTTTGGGTTTCACATTTAAGTGTTTAATCAGGTCGAGTTGATTTTTGTATATGGTGTGGGGAAGGGGTCTATCTTCAATATTCTGCATATGGCTAGTCAGTTATCCCAGCACCATCTACTGGATCGGGAGTCTTTTTGCCATTGCTTGTTTTTGTCAGCTTTGTCCAAGATCAGATGGTCATAGGTGTGTGGCCTTATTTCTCAGTTCTCTCTTCTGTTCCATTGATCTATGCTTTTGTTTTTGTAAATTTACAAGAGAAAAACAGACAACCCCATTATGAAGTGGGCAAAGGATATGAACAGATCATTTTCAAAAGAAGACATACATGCAGCCAACAATCATATGAACAAAAAGTTCAACAACATAACCAATCGTTAGAGAAATACTAATCAAAACCACAATGAAATACTATCTCCCACCAGTCAGAATGGCTATTACTAAAAAGTTAAAAAATAACAGATGCTGGTGAGATTGTGGAGAAAAAGGAATGCTTATACATTGTTGGTTGGAGTAAATTAGTTCAACCATTGTAGAAATTGGTGTGGTGATTCCTAAAAGACTTAAAAGCAGAAATACAATTCGACCCAGTAACACCATAACTTGAGTATACACCCCAAGGAATACAAATCATTCTATGATAAAGGCCAGGCACAGTAGCTCATGCCTGTAATCCCAGCACTTTGGGAGACCAAAGTGGGCAGATCACTTGAGGTCAGGAGTTTGAGGCCAGCCTGGGCAAAATGGTGAAACCCCATCTC
The DNA here is from genome assembly GCF_002776525.5 of Piliocolobus tephrosceles. Classification (NCBI taxonomy): domain Eukaryota; kingdom Metazoa; phylum Chordata; class Mammalia; order Primates; family Cercopithecidae; genus Piliocolobus; species Piliocolobus tephrosceles. The sequence goes on along the minus strand of NC_045438.1, from coordinate 121,675,914 downwards.
TACTAAAAACACAAAAATTAGCCAGGCATGGTGGCACACACCTGTAATTTCAGCTATTTGGGGGAGGCTGAGACAGCAGAATCACTTGAACCTGGGAGGTGGAGGTTGCAGTGAGCCGAGATCATGCCACTGCACTCCAGCCTGGGCAACAGAGCAAGACTCCATCTCAATAGAAAACAACAACAACAAAAAGAAAATGTGGTACATGTGCACCATGGAATACTATTCAGCCACAAAAAAGAACAAGATAATCTCCTTTTCAGGAACATAGATGGAGCTGGATGCCATTATCCTTAGCAAACGAATTCGGGAACAGAAAACTAAATACCACATGATCTCACTTATAAGTGGAGCTAAATGATAAGAACACATGGATGCATAGAGGAGAACAACACACACTGGGGCTGATTGGAGGTTGAAGGGTGGGAGGAGGGAGAGAATCAGGAAAAATAACTAATGGGTAACAGGCTTAATACCTGGGTGACAAAATAATCTGTACAACATACTCCTATGACACAAGTTTACCTATATAACAAACCTGCACATGTACCCCTGAACTTAAAAGTTAAGCTTTTGTTTGTTTGTTTGTTTTAAGTCCACGAAAATCTCACCTTAGGTGTTTGTTTTGTTTTCTTCTTAACACTGATATACAAATTGGGACTCTTCATTCTGGGGAAAGCATCAAGTTGTTTCCAGCCCCATCCAGGTGAAGAATTTCAAAATCATGAATAAGGAGTACTGATATGCAAAACAATTGTAGTCAGATCTCAAGGGGATTATGCTGAGTGAAATAAGGTCAATCTCAGAAGGCTATATCCTGTATGATTCCATTTATTTAACATTCTCTAAACCACAAAACTATAGTAATGGACATGGTTGCCAGGGTTTACAGTGGAAAGTGAGGTATGAGTATAAAGTTAGCAGAAGGAAGTTTCTTTGTGTGAAGAAATAGTTCTATATCCTGGTTATGGTGGTGGTTACCAAGTGAATCAATAGATGTGATAACATTTCATGTCCACCCCCAAGAAAGTGCAGGTTAAAAGCTAACATGAACTCTGATCTGTAGTTTTAGTTAGTAATTTTGTATCAATGTCAGTTTTCTGAATTTGATAATGTCTATGGCTACACAAGATATTATTCTTAGAGAAATCTGTGTGAAGAATAGAGAAACTATTAAAATAAAAACCTAGGTGAAGGAAATAGAAACTCACTGTGGTATTTTTGAAACTTGTGTGTTGGCCAGGTGCGGTGGCTCATGCCTATAATCCCAGCGCTTTGGGAGGCAGAGGCGGGCAGATCACCTGAGGTCGGGAGTTCGAGACCAGCCTGACCAATATGGAGAAACCCCCATCTCTACTAAAAATACAAAATTAGCTGGGCGTGGTAGCATGTGCCTGTAATCCCAGCTACTAGGGAGGCTGAGGCAGGAGAATCACTTGAACCCGGGAGGCGGAGGTTGCAGTGAGCCGAGATGGCACCTTTGCACTCCAGCCTGGACAGAAAGAGCGAAACTCCATCTCAAAAAAAAAAAGAAAGAAACTTGTATGCCTTAAATTATTTGAAAGTACAAAATGTTTTACTAAGGAAAAAGCCCTCTACTCCAAAATTCAATTTCAGTTGAGTCCAGGTGAAAGGCTCTAGGAAAACAGGAAAACAGGGATCAGATCCACTTTATTTGCCATTTTGTCTCCAGGATTTACCACCATGCCTGGCTCACTCATTTCTACAACAAGCCTTCCTGGCTATAGCCTTTACTAGCTATGTGACTTTAGGAAAGTCACTGTCTCTCTTCGCCTCAGATTCCTCATTAGTAGAATGGAAATAACAGACCCCACATCATAAGATGCAGGTTAGGATTGAAGAGTGAATAATGCCAAGTGCTTTCAATACTTTATAGGAAGAGTCTGTCCATGAGGGGACATATATCCTTTCTATCCTCTGAGTGTGTGATATGCGCAAAGGAATAGAATGACTGGGCCTCACGTCTTATCTTGTAGTGATGGTAAGCTATAAGTCCAGGAAATGGTGGAACAACCAATTTATAAACGATACGAAATCCTTGCTTATAAAATCATGTCTACCGTATTCTTATATTTTTCCCTTTGTTTTCTTCCGCCTTTCATCTTCTTTCCTCAAGTTTTGAAATGCATGGAACTGCAATTGTCAGTCCTTTGTTTTTGACACAATTTTCTTTAAAATTAATAAGAAAGAAGGTTTACAGTAGGGGATCTTGCAATATTTTTCCTTGATTCATATTTTAGTTTCTTGCTTTCCTAATATCCTCTTCATATTACTATCACTTCACTCGGATACATTTGATGATGTTCATAAGTCTATTTCTCTTTCTAAGCTGTGAATTCTTGCAGCCAGGATCATGCATTCATTTATTTATTCAACATTATAGTGACTGAACACCTACCATGTTCCAGGCATGGGTCTAGATGCTGAGAATACAGCAGTGAACTAATGCCTTGTTCTCATTGGTAGTTACCATCTTGTATCACATTCCTCTTTGTACTTATAGCTTCTAACATAGTGCCTTGTAGTTGCTCAAATGTTTCATGGATAGATGAGTAGAGTGATGGAATGAATGCTTCTGTGGGAGAGTGTACTATATTTAAACAGCAACAACAACAACAAAAAACCCATGCTATGAAATTGTTCTAAGTTTCTGGAAGCAGTGAGAAACAATTGTCATAGGATTCTTGGAAATGAGCTGTCTTTCTGCCTCTTCCTTTCCCATGAAATTTCCTGTTTGGCATGTTGTTGTGGATAAAGCAGTAGATGAGTGACAATGAGACAGTGCCAGTGCAGAACAGAAGTATCTTCTTTGGAGAGATGAACTGCTAAAGGATCCTTAAGAAATCTTTGATATTTTTCCTCACAGAGACATTGATTATGATTGATATCTTTTTTCTTTTTTCTTTTTTTGAGATGGAGTTTCACTCTTGTTGCCCAGGCTGGAGTGCAATGGCACGACCTAGGCTCACCGTAACCTCCTGCCTCCCAGGTTCAAGCAATTCTCCCACCTCAGCCACCCAAGTAGCTGGGATTACAGGCATGCACCACCAGGCCCAGCTAATTTTGTATTTTTAGTGGAGACAGAGTTTCCCCATATTGGTCAGGCAGGTCTCAAACTCTCGACCTCAGGTAATCCACCCACCCCGGCCTCCCAAAGTGCTGGGATTACAGGCGTGAGCCACCGCGCCCGGCCTGATTATGAGAGATTTCTGTGATAAGAAATATAAAAAGATGTTTTAGCCAGAAATTAGCTACTCTGTCCCATCTCCCTAAATTTCAAATTTTGAATTCTCTCCATTTGAACTTTGTATTACTTTTGTGTTTGTGATCTAAGCCCAAGAAAAGGATGTCAAATTCTCACGAAGAGGATGTGGAGGGGTGGGGAAGGTGGCCACTTCTCCTGGAGAGCAGGGCAAGAGGCTGATTCCCTTTGCAGATTTTACTAAAATGCTCCTCAGAAAGCTATTGCTAGCATTTTAAGTCTAGTGCATATGACTCTTACCTTGGGCTTCATCAGTGCACATTTCCTGGAAGGCATAGAAACATTCTACAGTTTTTATTTGCAACTTTTTGAATTCAATAATATATAAAAATATTGTACAATTCAAATTGCTCAAAATAACAAATCACGACAAGAACATGTCCTTCTTTGCCTCCTGTCTCCTTGCTAGCCCATTTTCCTTCCTAGAGGCACCCATTGGCATGTTTCTTATGAATCCTGGCAAGTTATTCTATGAATATCTATATTGGAAATCCAAGACTCCAGAATCCAAATGTGTTTCATGTAAACAGCTACTTCAAAGTCAAGTACAATAAAAGCCTTTTTAAAACTCAATCCTTACTCAGATGAGTGGATTTTGTTTTCTACTTACTTTCAAGAAAGGTAGTAAGAAAGAAGCAAAAAGAGATAGCTTGGAATAATAAAAGAGTGCTGACAGGGGCTAAGGTGACCAGGCTCCACCACTAACTAGCAGATGTGAGTCTAGCTCCTCCACCAGAAAACCACAGGGCTCTCCAGGTGATGTCCACAGCTCCTTCCAATGTAAGGACCTCAATTCTGCTCAACAAGAGATCACATCTTTTTTCTCCAGTCAAAGGCCAGTATAGGTACCTGTTGCATCTGTAGTATTGTACAATGGATTGCTGCTCCAAATGGCCCAATCTGAGACTCTAATGTAGTCAGGGCAGTTTCATGACTCATTATATTTCACTATATCTCTTTGAAAATTGTCATTCTATCAAATATAAATACAGTAACTTAAATCATAATAACATCATTTCCCAAATATTCTTGACTAATGATATCCTACACATTTTGCTAAAAACCGTGAAGAATTGATTACTGTACTTGCAGGTAGGTTCATCAACGCAATTGAGCTTGAAGGTGTTGCCTCATCAGTGCTTGGTGTGTATCAATTCTTAGCATAATCATATAAATCTTACAGTAAGGTTATGGGTCCTAAAGCAAACATGCAGAGTCAAGTAGGCTATAGCAAAATCACTTTTCAGTTACAGATTTCAGGTTAACTCCCTGGGAGGTTTGTTCATCAGATCTTGGGTGAAGCTTGAGAAAGGCTCTCTTTCTGAGCTCTCTTAGCTGACTATACATTGGGATCTCCTGGAGAGCTTTAAAAAATGCTACTCAATCCCATTACTGGGTATATACCCAAAGGAATATAAACCATTCTACCATAAAGACACATGCATACATATGTTCATTGCAGCACTACTCACAGTAGCAAAGACATGGAATCACCTAAATGTCCATGTATGGTAAACTGGATAAAGAAAAAGTAGTACGTGTGGAATGTGGTACCATGGAATACTACACAGCCATAAAAAAGGATGAGATCATGTCCTTTGCAGGAACACAGACGGAGCTGGAGGCCACCATCCTTTGTAAACTAATGCAGGAACAGAAAGCCAAATACTGCATGTTCTCACTTATAAGTGGAAGTTAAATGATGAGAATACATGGACACGAAGAGGGGAACAAGACACTGGGGCCTATTTGAGGTTGGATAGTGGCGGGGGGAGAGGATCAGAAAAATAACAGATACTAGGCTTAGTATATTATTTGGGTGACAAAATAATCTGTACAATAAACTCCTGTGACAAGAGTTTATACCACACACACACACACACACACACACACACATATATATATATACAACCCACCCATGGACTCCTGAACCTAAAGTAAACCTTTTTTTTTTAAAGCTCCCCCTGCACATAAAAAAAATTAAAAAATTTAAAATGAAATAAAAGTGCTGCTGCCTGAGTCGTATCTCCTGTGATTCTGACATTGTTGGTTTTGTGTATGACCTGGGCATTGGGTCTCTCAAAGTGTTCCCACTGATTTCAATGTGCAGTCAGAATTAAGACCCACTACTGTAGAATTTGCCCAAGATTGTCTGGTTCTGGAAATCTCTTTGGATCATCAGAATTTGTTTACTTCTCTCACATGGAAGTGGTATAATCTCCCATATTAGTGCTACCCTTTGCATGAAACTGAGGCATAATTGGCCTGTTTCAGGCTACCCAGTGTTATCTGACAACCAGGAGCATCCACATCACCCAGGAGCTTGTTAGAAATCCAGCCTCAGGCCGACTGCAGTGGCTCACACCTGCAATCCCAGCACTTTGGGAGGCCGAGGTGGGCGAATCACGAGGTCAGGAGTTCGAGACCAGCCTAGCCAACATAGTGAAACCCTGTCTCTACTAAAAATACAAAAAAAAGTAGCCGGGCATGGTGGCGGGCACCTGTAGTCCCAGCTACTTGGGAGGCTAAGGCAGAATTGCTTGAACCTGGGAGGCAGAGGCTGCAGTGAGCTGAGATTGTGCCACTGCACTCCAGCCTGGGTGACAGAGTGACAGAGTGAGACTCCATCTCAAAAAAAAAAAAAAAAAAAAAAAAAAAAGAAATGCAGCTTCAGCCCAGTCCCACCTTTGAGATACCTAGGTGTTTCATTTGCATATTCAAGTTTAGGGAGCACAACATAGTGGCCTCAAATTCTGCATTCCTAACACAATGCTTCCTAGTATTATGGATACTGCCGTCCTCATCCACAGTGGCAAGGATCTAAAGCACTTTCTCTAAGTGTGGGAAACTCATTCTGGAATTCACCACAAACCTGAATCGAATTCTCTCCGAAACTGCCTTTTTAATTGACTGCTTATTCCCAGGTGATTAGTTACATGAAAGTTTGAGAACCACTGATGCAGGCCCAACTTTTTCCCAGAGCAGGAATCATTCTCTTATTTGAAAAGCAGCTCAGTCTAATTGCACTTAGCCTACATCAGCCTAGAGGAAAGTATATTACCCTCTGGAGAAAACTACATCATCCCTTCCTTAGACCTTCAAATAACTGAAGCTCATCTTTCTCCTGCTGCCTGGTCTTCATTGTCAGGCTTAGATTTGCTGACAGTTGCTCCTGATTCTGTTTCTTACTCTTCTTGGTATCCCACTATATCCCCCTGACACACTGGAAACCTTTCACTTCAGCCATACTCCTCAAAGTAAGACAGCCCAAAGCTAGAGGAAAGCTCTGAAGTGAGTCACACAGTATAAAAATGACACTATCATCGGCTCTGATCAGAACTTTTTATTTTTTAATAATGCAGCTGGAGGTTGCATTCTTTTTAGAAAAGATATATGTCATGTTAGTTCAATATTAAGCTTTCATTTAACCGCATGTCCTATGTTCCTTCCCTATGGGTCATCAACTGATGTCACCTCATTCCAACAATTTCACAAGTACCGACTGAACTTGCATATAGGGCTTTACTTATAACCCAAATAAATTTCATCACTGTGGTCTCCGCCCACTATTTCAGCCAATAAGGAATTTCTGGTCACTGGTCCTATATACATGGAACACTCAGTCTTGGATACAGACAGTCAGAAGACATGGATTCAAGTCTGATCTCTACAACTTTGCTATAGGCCCTAGACAAGTTATTTGGCCTTTATAAGCCTGTTTTTCAATCTATAAAATGGACACAACAATAGTACCTATCCTATAGTTGTGAGGATTCAATAAAGTAATATAAAAATTACTTTGTAAAGTATAAACCTGTGTAAATGTGAGTTATTAATGAAAGCATCACAAGATACAAGGTACAAATAATCCACAAACTTAACCATAATAACAATTTGTTCATTCTTTGTGTTTTCTACCCCCACATGAAATTAGTGGCAGTTCTGAAATCCTCTGAAATGCAAACTCTGTCTCCTCCACTACCATCTGTGACCGATTCTAGTTTGCTTTCCTTCCTGACAGAGTTTGTGTCTTTTATCGACAAAAGAAGGGGAAAGCTGGTGTAAGAACCAGTGTAATTAAATACCAGGATAGTTCTCTAGAAACCAACCATGTGGAAGTGGATGAAACCAGAAAAACCCTTTAATGTCGTTGACGTGGGTGTCCAAATGTTCAAGCAAGGCATCCACTTCCAGTTTCTCATGGAAAGAGGAACTTAAAATTGCTGAGGTTCTGATTGTTGGAATTCTGTAGAGCCATGGTTCCCAAGAAAAGGGAGACATGCAATGAATACCAAGGTGAGATCTCACCCTGCCTCAAGACCATAAGAGTCCTCTGAACTTATTGAGGAACAATGAGGTATCTACCCATTTCCTATAATAAGGACAATCTCAAAAACTGAATTCTCAGATTTAACCCAAAAGACTAGGTAGTTTTCATGCTTGGTAGTTTTCACTGAAGTCTCTCCCTACAAAACTCCAGGTACCTTTCCAAACACAAACCTTTGCAAATTTCCATGATTTACAGATTAGAATGACTGAGGTTTTTAGAAGACACATACTTTTGCAAAAGACTAATCAACACACAACTAGAGGAAATGTACAAAGCAAGAGATTTAACGATTAAATACACTCGGACTACTTAAGTAACAAACACCTAATGTTTATTAATAAATTAGTACACTTGAAGGCATTTTTCTGATATCGGTCCTTCACCACTACCCACAAACCCCGCCCACAAAAAGGGAGTCCACGCCACCTCTGCATTGGAATCTGGCAACTGAGCATTAGAAGGTACATTTGTAAATGGGAGCATAGTTGCAAATATATCAGACAAGGGTTCTTATAGCTGCAGCCATTTTTAATTAAAGTAATTGGTGAAGGTATCCCACCAAGACCAAGGCCTTGAGAGCAGATTGGACCTATTGACTATATGTATATAAAAAACAAGACATATGTTAAAGCAAAGCTGGGCAAATTCTCTATGGAAAGGGAGCCACTGGCACTTGATTTTGACTTTCCAAAGTGCAGCAATGTGTTCCAGAACAGCTCAATTCTTAAAAGGTGAAGTTCAAGTTCTTTGGTGGCCCAGTTGTCAAGCCACTTAAATAGCAAATCCTGATGGCTTGAGGATATCATTTCTCCAGCCCAGAGCATATTAGCATAAGAAGAGTACAAGTAATCAAGCATTCTACACAGTGTCCAGGTGAAAACCATACAATCAGCAACAGTGTGGTCAAGTTTCAGCCATGAATATGAACTATACAAGACATATTTAAACGATAACTCAAAGTTGAATTGCATTACAGTAACTCAAATGGGGTCTTAAATTTTCTTAATCTTTAAGAAAATTTATAAAGGACAAATAATAATAAAAATAGTAATAATATTTGTTTTTAAAAAGTAGGTGTGAAAGTTAAGAGACATAAAGACTGCTTATAGGATTCACAAGATGCCATTATACTTTTAAGAAGTTAAGAGCCTCACAATCCAGTGTGTGGGAAAAGTCACACTGCATTTATGGTAAGTTAAGTAAATTTAAAGTGCACAGAACAATCTTGAAAATACGTAAGAAGGCAAAATGGAGAAAATACGGAACTTAAAAAACTTTAGTGGTGGGTATTTCACAACAGTTACACCTTGCAAAGTCTTATAAACCAACTTCCCAGAAGAGTTATTTGAAAAAAAAGAGAGAAAGAAATAACTCAAGCACTGGCCATATACTCTGTTAAACACACACACACACACACCCCAAACAACAAAAATCAGAAACAGAAGAAAATTAAAAAAACCACCCTGCCACTAAATTGAGTAATTTCCAGAATGCAGTAACCCTATGTTCTACAGCAGGTCAGGAAGATGGCTATAAACAGAGTCCAGGAGGGTCTGGCTGGCTTCCTGGCTCTTGACTCCAATAATTTCGAATAGCCGGTCCAGTTTGTCCTCAGCCTGGGGAATCTCTTCAATCACCCGCAGCTCCTCAGGATTTAGAATATGGAGCATGTCATCAAAGATAGGCTGCAAGTCACAGGGGTCCAGGCGTACCTGCCGCAACACTGTGTCCTTCTTTTCTGCAGAGAAGAGAGGGAAGCAAAGAGAGCTGTAAGGTGACTGTACTGGCAAGGCCTGGGGGAAGGAGACGGGGTCCTAGAGAGAGATATATCTATTTCCTCCCCAGCCTATTATTCTCCTTCCTCCATTACAGTGAGGGAGTGAGTGACCCTCTGGCACATTCGAAACAACACAAGAGTTTTTCCTGGCATTGCAGGTGTAAGATAGCAAACAAGATTTGCCTGATAGAGATCAGACAAGGTCTTGCTTGAATGGCTTGCTGAGGTATCATTAATGTGACATTTGCCTAGACTTAACTAACTTCTAAATTATTTTGGAATTCAGAAGGTGAATGGTGAGATACATAAAGAAACCAAAGAAACAAAACACAAAACTAAAAAACCTTTACTACTTTCCCTATCTGTAATGTGTTTACTAAACTAAGATATACATAGGCCCTCAATCAAAATGATCAAAAATTCTAAGACAAAGTAGTCTACTTATCTGACTTTCCGATTACATTGTGTTACTTTAGAACTAAACTGCTGAGAGAGTAAAAGCACATAAATAAGAAAACATTATTTCTTCTCAGGTCATACCTTACATTGGGATGAGGAACTATAACTTTTATTACTATTATAAAGCACTTTTTCTAAAATATAATATATAACATAAAATATAAACTAAAATATAAATATTTTATGTAAATGTAAAAGAGATTAATATAAATATATAAAGTATATAAATTATATAAATTATAAATATGTAAATAAAACATTTAATAAATACATAAAATATCAAATATAACCCTTTCATTAAAATATAACTGGAATTACCCAAAACTAGAAAATTTCTTTAAAAACTGTCATAGTGTATGCTAATTCCCTAACCGATATTAAAAATTAAAAGTTGCAAATTCTTTGCCAAAACTACCAATCCATAATGTTTAAAATATTAGTATTTGCAATGTAGTTTAACAAAGTGAATTTTAGGGTATTTTTAAGTCACTAAAACCTGTAGTTTTCTTTTTTTTGTTTGAGACAAAGTTTTGCTCCTGTCACCCAGTCTGGAGTGCAGTGGCACGATCTCAGCTCGCTGCAACCTCTGCCTCTCGGGTTGAAGTGATTCTTTTGCCTCAGCCTCCGAGTAGCTGGAACTACAGCGGGCTAATTTTTCTATTTTTTAGTAGAGATGGGGTTTCACCATGTTGACCAGACTGATGTCTAGCTCCTGCCCTCAAGCGATCCCCCAACCTCGGCTTCCCAAAGTGCTGGGATTACAGGCGTGAGCCACCGCACCCGGCTAGAACCACTTTATCAAAGATGCTCAAGCTTGGACATTGTGCCTACCATCTGGATATGGTGACAGCCAGAGCCTGGACTTATAAAGAGGCAAATGAGGCACTTGCCCCTGGTACAAAATTTAAGGTGGCACCAAAAAACTCAGTAGTCAAGTTAAATTTCAACGAAATAGGTTTTTTTGGTTTAGGGGTTTTTTGTTTGCTTTTGAGACAGGGTCTTGCTCTGTTACCAGGTAACAGAGTGGCACAAACTCCTGGGCTCAAGGGAGCCTCTGGAGCAGCTGGGACTACAGGTTAATTTTTAATTTTTTGTAGAGACCACGCCTTGCTTTGTTGCCTAGGTTGGTCTCGAACTCCTGGCATCAAGTGATTGGCCCACCTCGGCCTTCCAAAGTGCGGGTATTACAGGCATGAGCTGCTGTGCTCGGCCTAAAACCTGTACTTCTGACTCTTCAGATAAGTTCAACTTTAAATCTTTGGATACAGCAAGCTTGGTAAATAATTTTCAAAAATCTTGCCAGACTACATTTTATCAGGCCTTCCCCGAAACACACATTTGATAGCATCATGAGGCCAAAGGGTGGCCCATAGCTCTCCACCAGGCAGTGTGAGCTGTGAAGATTTCGGAGGCGTGTCTTCGCCAGCCAATCGCGAGGTTTTTCTCGGGCCAGCGTGTCTTGAAGTTTTGGACTGGTCTTCCTGGGCAGGTAATTCAGATGACTCACCTCTCAACTACAGCTGAACTGTGGAAGGGGAGGGACAAATCCCAGGGGCTCTTTGGGGGGTTTAAAGTGCGTGTGTGAGGTCTGCTGAGATGCCTGTACCTTTGGTAATAAAGGAACCATTCCTGCTCAGCGCGGAGGAGCCGCTGGATGTAGAGTCACAGCGGAGAAGGGGCTCCGACTCATCCACGAAGAAGCCCTTGTTCTTGTCCTGGGGGGAAGGCTCCACCGTCAGGAGAGCAGAATTCTCAAGTTTCGCGTTGGGGCTGGGGATGGGGCTCGGGCTAAGCGGGCTGGGGCTCATTGGGAGAGCCAGTTTGTCAGTTTCCAGCTGTAGGAGGGAACATTTTTTTTTTTTTTAATTATATATAGACCAAAAAAAAAAAACCAGTAAAATTAAAATCCCTCCTCAGAGGTTATTTTTTTCCCATTTAATATTTTATATATACATCCTCCCATTTCAGTTGACCATAACTTATTTATATGATTACTAGACATACACACAGACTTTTAAACCCTTCAAAACTACAGTGAGGATATACATGAGTACTAAAAACTGGGAGGCATATGAACCAAGCTATTATTTCAGGGGGGTAGAAGGGAACATGAGTGTAAGGGGAAAGATCCCCAATTTAAAATATAATTTTGTAGAGCTGAAAGGAGTCTTAGATATAATTTAGTATTATGAGCTGGATGAATTATGCCCCTCCATGTTGAAGCCCTGACCCCCAGTACCTCAGAATGTGACTATTGGGAGAGAGGGCCTTTAAAGAGGTAATTACGGTAAATGAGGTCATTAGGGTTGGCTACACTCCTATAACTGGTGTCTTTAATACAAAGAAGAGATGAGGACACAAATGCACACAGAGGGAAGACACAGTGAAGACTTGGTGAGAAGGCAGCCGTCTACAAGGCAAGAGAGAGACCTCAGAAGACAGCTTTCTAAGGTTCCAGAATTGTGAGAAGATCAGTTTCTGTTGTTTAAGCCCTCAGTCTGCGGTCCTTTGTTACCACAGCGCTCGCTGACTCTTACGCTCAGCTTCACAGGGAATGAAACTGGGGCCTGGAGAAGTGAAGTGACTTTCTTAACTAAGGGCCACAGGGAAGTCACAGAACTAAAACTAGACCCCAGGTTTTCTGACTCTCATTTCAAACTAGCTCAGGAAAAAAAACTGCTAAAATTAAGAAAGAGAACAGGAGAAAATGAGAGGTGCCAGTGGCTGGGAGGAGAGAGTAATGACTGAAAGGACAGAACAGAGACTGTGAAGATTGCATTCTGGAGTGGGGAGGTCAGAGAGACAACAGCAAACACACACGATGGTTTCAGATAAAGATGGTGAGCTTCACCACCACTCTGGCTGGTGGGTAGAGAATGGATTTTAGGGAGGCAACAATCAAAGTAGGGAGAGCAGTTAGGACGCTCCTACTGTGGCTACATACAGTATGACTATGACTTGTACTGGGGCGTGCAGTGGAGATAGCGGGGAGTGATAGGTGATGTGACCTCATTTTACCAGTGAAGTGACTGAGGCCCAAAGAGAGCACACAGCTACTGGGAGAAAGCAAGCAACTCAGGCCTGCTTGACATATCTTTCATTTGAGAAAATACATCAGAACTCTGATGATTACTCTGATGATTTTCCCTTTCATTTGAGAAAATACATCAGAACTCTGGCAGGCACTTGTGGCCTCTCCTAGTAATTGACTTTATCTTTTTATCTTTTTATTGGCTCTTCCGACATGGATTAAAAATCCTGGGAGCCAGCTGGCCCGATCACACAGAGCAGGGTTCAGGGAATGATGGGCAGTCTCCCCAAGCTGTTAATCACCACTCAGAATCCTCAGCCCTTCACTCACACACTTCAAGTAAAATGTTTTCAAGCTCTTCGACGAAGATATTGATATTTCAAGAGTATTACATGGAATAGTTATGTAAAGCACAAACCAAACACAACTGCTTCTTTTACAAATTTTAAGGCCTGAGAAATTCTTGCAACTGATTTCAGATTGTGAAAGACAACTGATGACTGCACATGTCTAATGTTCCAACAGCGTTTTTCCTCTGAACCACCACCCACGCCCTGCTGCTGCTTCCAGTGCAAGTTTCAGACTTGAGAAACATGCATACCTAGCCGTCCCTTTCTGATCTACAGACAAACGTTATGTATACGCTTGTAAAATTTTAATTCCATTGACCCTGGCACGTGCCCCTCCTCCTTGAAAATGCACATGGCCATTTACGCCAACATTTTTTATGTTTTTTGTTTGTTTGTTTGTTTGTTTGTTTTGTTTTGAGACAGAGTCTCACTCTCATCCCCAGGCTGTTGTGCAGTGGCGCGATCTCAGCTCACTGCAAGCTCCGCCTCCTGAGTTCACGCCATTCTCCTGCCTCAGCATCCCCAATAGCTGGGACTATAGGCGACCGCCACCACGCCTGGCTAAATTTTTTGTATTTTTAGTAGAGACGGGGTTTCACTGAGTTAGCCAAGGATGGTCTCAATCTCCTGACCTCCAACACACTTTTTAAATTCATTCAGTTAGACAAAGAACACTTGTCTACATTCTGGTTCTCGGGGACAATACACTGGAAGACATGGTCGGTCAACATAGTACACTGTTCTTGCTTAAAAAGGAAATTCCCACCCACAAATCACATGCCAACAAACCAAAAAGTCCACCCACCTATTTCCTAAATTCATTTGAAAACTTTAAATGTTTAATTTTCCCCCTAATTTTGCCAAAAGGTCCAAAAGCAAAAATTAAGCACATGACAACATAATTGGAAAGACAGAATGCTGAACTGATGCTCTCCTGTAATTAGCAATGAATCAGGTAAATATGAAAATGCCCCTACAAATGATATTAGCATCACAACAGAGCTCACAAGCATTGCCAAAGTCAGAGACCATTTAAAAATCATCTTTCTAGAAAATCTACTCAGTTACGAAGTATAAGTACCTCTTAATTTGTGCAACGGTAGCTGGTTGCATTCTGACTTCATTTAAGTTGTTTTCATTCTTTCCCAAAAGAAAAAATAATGCTCATAGAAATTTCTTTCCTCGCTTTACCATAATATATACAATATCCATCAAAGCCGGTTGGCAGTACTGCTACTGTACTAAGCATTGTGTTACTTCTGCTTTCTAATCAGAACACTGAGTCATCAGAATACATGGAATAAATTAATTCCTTGTTTTATTAATTCTGAAAGTTCATGGTTCAGTATTCTGAGTTTACAGCCAATGAAGAACACCTATAATAAGATTTAGATACTAAAGAGAAGACAAATACTCTAAACAAGAAAGCCGTATTTCCAGAGAAGAGGATCCGCTTATAAAAACTTTGAGCATAAACTTACCAAGATACTCATAAAATAAAATAATTTATATTCTAAGGTTCTTTGAGCTTTCCAAATTCTCTGTCAAGATATATTAGGCTGAGCACGGTGACTCACGCCTGTAATCCCAGCACTTTGGGAGGCCGAGATGGGTGGATCACTTGAGGTCAGGAGTTCAAGACCAGCCTGGGCAACATGGTGAAACCCTGTCTCTACTAAAAATACAAAAATGAGCCGGGTGTGGTGGCATGCGCCTGTAATCCCAACTACTTGGGAGTCTGAGGCAGGAGAATCACTTAAACCCGGGAGGTGGAGGTTGCAGTGAGCCAAGCTCGTGCCAGTGCACTCCAGCCCGGGTGACAGAGGGAGACTCTGTCTCAAACAAAAAAAAAAAAAAAAAAGAAGAAAGAAAGAAAGAAAAGAAAAAAGAAAAACAGATATATAAACTTACTAACTTTTACAGCTAGACAATCAATAAATGCTTTTAAAAGCAGTCACCACTGATAAGTATATTTTCCTTCCACTACCTTGAAAATGTTGTGACCGCAGCAGCTCTTATTTATATGGGTAGCCAAGAAACAGGGTAGCAGGAAGATTATCAATGTGGCTGAGCTCCTCTCTATACTTTTGTGAAATGTTCATGGACTTGGCATTCATACATGCCCCAACTTATTTCAATGAGGCAGATATTAAGAAAATGTGTCCTGTAAAGGCAACGTATCTGTCACTTTTTTGAAGCTCCTTTGGAGAAACTTGAAAACTACAGTTCTTTTTGCTTACTGCCGTTGACGTAATCCTAACTTGGAAGACTCACATGAGAAGTGAGGTGGGGACAGTAAATAGACCAGAATGGCAGGAGGCATGGAGGGCTCCCAAAGCAGCCCAAAAGAGAACAATTGTATTTTGTGAACTTCAAGAACGTGGCATTTCTTTTGGCCAAACAAGTCCCAAATGTCCTTCTGATTAGTTTCCATGCAAACACACTTAGTCCTTCCAGGTACTTATTAGTCCAAACTGATAAGGGAAGAAAGATAAATGGTTCAACTTACTCAAGGCTGAGTCACACCTAAAGCTCTGCTGCTGACCTAACAATTTTCCTTTCCGAGCATCCCTACCACTGAGTACAAGGAACCATCCAAACGGATTAGGTAAACAGACTGCTGCTGGAAATTTGGGCATCTGAACATCTCTGGGCTACTGAGTTTGGTAGCAGTGTTTATGAGAATAATGATTTAACTTACATCTGGATTGTACCGCAATGAGCCATGACTGTCATCATTGCCCTTCCCCATTTCCAGCTGTGTCCTTGCCAACCCTACATTCCCGCACCAACCAGAATTCTAAAAAACTGAAGTACTCACTCTGGGTGCTCAACCAAATCAGAAACTGAGGCCGGGCGCAGTGGCTTACACCTGTAATCCCAACACTTTGGGAGGCTGAATGGGCAGATCACTGTAGGTCAGGAGTCCAAGACCAGCCTGGCTAACATAGTGAAACTCTGTCTCTACTAAAACTACAAAAATTAGCCGGGCGTGGTGGCACATGCCTGTAATCCTGGCTACTCAGGAGGCTGAGGCAAGAGGATCACTTGAACCCGGGAGGCAGAGGTTGCAGTGAGGCATGATCGTACTGCACTCCAGCCTGGGCGACAGAGCAAGACTCCATCTCAAAAAAAAAAAAAAAAAAAAAAAAAAGAAAGAAAGAAAGAAAAGAAAAAGAAATAGAAACTTTAGCTCAAAAATAATTCTCCACTTCTAATAACAAACTGAAAAATCACTTCCCTGTTGACTGGCCTTTCCTGAGATGACACACTGGTGAAGGTTGCAGTATTCCCCTAGGCCCTGGGGATGGCAGAGCCATGGATGGTAAAGGAAAATCCTTCCAAGTTTTATTCATGACAAGGGTGGTAGAGAAATGAAATAAGATTTCGAGGCAGCAAGATCTGGCAGCATTCCTGAGTAGACTCTGAGAGCAGGAATGGGCGAGAACTCCAGCCTCAGCTACCATCTGTGTGGCATGCACTTCATGTTCCCCATAGTCAGCTCCTAAAAATCAAAGTCATGAAAATACTGGAAAAAGCATTGCAAGAAAAGAGAGAAGACATAACACTAACTAGCTGTGTGGTGCTAGGAAAACCACTTCCCTCATCAGACCTGTGGTCTCATTTCTAACCTAAACAGGTTAGACCAGGTCACTTTTGTGTTCCTTCCATTCAAATTATGTCTTATTTATTGCTCCTTTTACTGTTGCTACTTCATTCTCCTCATACCCTAATTCCCCACTCCAATTCTCTTTCCCCTTCCAAGTTACCCCCAACTGAACTACCTACTCAACTAAAGTTTACCACAAAGTTATTTTTAATTACTACCCAATTACTATCTCCCTGTGGTTGCACAATCTGTTTTCATAAAACTAATTAATGACTTTGATGCATCAGTAACCCCCTGAAATGAAGTATTAATTACCCAGCATGGATGCTCTTTGCCAGCCTGCTAACATGGTTCAATTGAACCCCTTGGCTCCTGACACTACCCAATTCAATAACACCAGGCCCCCTTTCCGTAATATAACCAGATATGCCTGACTGTCCCCAGCAGAAAGCTCCTTACAGTAAAGTCACTGTTTTGATTTACTTTTCCCTCCAGATCTCATTCAACACTTAGAAAGAAGAGTTCTATGTTACATTTGTGAAAATCTCTATCACTTTAATAATGGTTTTTAAAAGCCCTTTGCTAAATCTAACTGAAACTTATTGCTATTCCACATGAGGTAACAAAAAGAGACCCGAAGAAATAAGCCATTGCCAGAACTGTGCTAGGTGACTCAGCAGAAAATAGCTGTGATTCATTTGCTGCTAAGGAAGCTGTATCAGCCCCATTTTATAGATGAGGACACTGAGGCTCTAAGAGGTAATAATTTGCCCCGAGCCATAGAACCAGGATTCTTACACCAGGTCTGTCTAATTTCAAAGTTACCCTCTTTGCTGCCAAGTCACTTCCCTGTCTGGATCCCACAGCATTTAGAGAAAATTGACAAACCGTGTAATCTGATTACAAGCAATCACATGACCACAAGGCATTGCCTGAGCCCCTCTGCCAGAGTGAAGGGGGTACAGGTGAGATCTGTAAGTACCTGGGACTCAATGCCAGATTTACACTCCAGCTGGATGACTGCCCTGAGATAAATATGAAAGATTCTGTAAATACCAGATACCTCAACAGTAGTCAATAACTTTGTTTTCTATTGAAAATATTTCAGATCCCAACAGACCAGTGGCTGGTTAAAAAAAATAAGAAAAAATTCAATTTCTACGAAAAGTTTATCTCAAAGGAATTATAGTCACAAATAAATATAAAATTACAACTATCTAAGAATCATGATATTATCTCAAGCCTGTTTCCCCTGCTTTCCCAGCTGCCCACATAATCAAAATCAAATTAGATTTCAAGACCTTCTATAGGCCTATATAGGCATATAAGATTGGGCTCTGGGAGGACAAAAAAGGCATATTTCCTTTGCCAGAAAAGTATTTCTTGGTATCTGAATCTATGTGGTCTTTAGAGAAGAGGAATTCAGATAATAAGAAATGCTTTCTAATTCAAATCTATGTGGTTCCAGGATTTCAGATATAAATGAGGGTTCATACAATGAGGGTTACCAGCCTGATCACAAAACAATTTATCTGAATCTATTCAATTCCTAAGTCCCAACACTGTAGAATACTTGTATATAATGGTTTCTCCCTTAAAAAAATAAAAACAAATACATCACTCTAAAAAGAAAAAGTTTCAAATGATGAGAGACAATGATTTTAATCTTCTGAGTGTGAATTCTTGTTCAATTCAATCCCGAGTAAGGGATCTTGGCAAGTAGAACCCAAATATACTCAAATTTTTTTGCAAACAAAAATCTTAAGAGGCAAATGGAAAAATGCTGATTTCTAAATGCTTGAAAGAAGGATTATCAGTTATAAGAAATTTAGGGAAAGTCTCCGAAACGGGAATATGGACTGGAAACGTATACATACATAGATAAAGCAAATATGCCAAAATGTGAATAACTATTGAATCTAGATGGTAGATTTATTATTCGTGGTAATGTGCTTCCAAATTTTCTTTGCTTTGTAAGTCTTCTCTTAAAACGTTATTTTAAAAAATTAAAGAGAAGGGCCAAGAGTCAAGTAACTTTAAAACAAAAATTCCCCAAACTTTTCCTGAGCTTCTGATCGTTGAGTTAAAACCTCTTGTTTTCTTTCCTTCTTTCTTCTTCTCCTGTGCAGCACAGACTTTAGTACATGAAGCAAGGAGGTGCTTCCACTGCATAAGTAGGGAACAGCACCAACACTTAAATCTAAATTGTCAATTGCCAAGTGGACAGCGAGGGCCATCTGCTGTCTAGAGCTCCCTGGGATCACTGGATGTCATGGGATGGAAGAAGGAACAGTACAACACCAAGATGTTCTGCTCAACTTCCTTGGGAGCCCTCAAGCCAGACCACAGAGATGGCATAGGTGAGTGAACCTTAAGCTGGAAGCCAATGCAGAGCCTGCAGAACAAACTCACCCACCATCAGGGGAATCTCAAGATTAACCTGGCCAAAAAAATGCCAAAACTACTGGGGAATTATTTTTAAAAACTCCCACTCACCCTAGATCTGTTCAACACAAAATAATGAAAAGGTTTTGTTTCAACTGCAACCTTACTTAAGGCATATGAAGTTAGCCTAGGTTAGCTGGTCACGGTTGGTTTCTTGCTTAAATACCCCAAACTCAAATCGAGGTAGTTGGCTATAATTGTCTGTATCTACCTTGTCTTAGAATTCTCATTTCTAAGAGTTAATTTCAAAATTGAGCTCCAAAGTCTATAAATCCACCCCCATTTAAGTCGAAGTATCAATAGCCAATCCTTGCCCTAAGCAAGAGAGCTGTGCCTTTCCTGTATGTACAGGAGAAAAGCCACAACGAATAGTGCTGCACAAAGCTGCCAAAGCTGGTAAGAACCAGCTGGCTCCAGAGGGAGGGAAAAGGGGGGAGCGGCCCCGCCCCGCTGCCGGCGTGGGTGTCTGCAAGCTGTCCAGGCTGCTGACATCAACGGTAATGGTGTTGCAGCCCTGAGCTGACTCACTGACTAGCTTTCTCAAAAAGAGGAAGTGAGGACAGTGAATAAGTGGGTTCTCTTGGTTCAGAGCTGGAGCCCACTCACGTTAGAATATGTTGCCAAGCCTTCTGAGAGCTCAGCACCATCAGAACATGAGGAGATCATGCTCCGTTGGAAATTCCTTACGTTTCCCTAAACTTCTATTGGAAAATCTTTCCCACAAAAAAGCCTTTCGATAATCCTATCCATGAGAAAAAGTTTCACAAACCTTTTTAAAGTTTGCCATAAGACACTGTGGAGGATGGAAAGTAATTTCAAAGGAAACTCAAGACCTTGAAGTAAGAAGGCTTAAGTTCATCTTTATGACTCAGGCATTTTGAACTCAACAAATCTGATTAAATTAGCATTGCATAAGTCCATTAATTAGATTCATGCCATTAGAATTACAATGCATATGGTCTACAAGTCCAAGTTACCTTTGACTTTAACCTCTGACTTCCAAGACTCGGCAACTCAGTTTCCCTCCATGGTGGTAACTACTGTTACCAAGTCACAATATACTCGTCCAGAGATAGTCTATACTTATACCAACAAATAACTACATATATTCTCCACCCCCCTTATTTTTTAAAACAATTTTTAACATCTATGTATATACTGTGTGTGTATATATATTTGCAATATGGTGGCACAATGTACATACTGTTGTTTTTTTTGTTTTGTTTTGTTTTTGTGTGTCTCCCAGGTAGGAGTGCAGTGGTGCAATCTCAGCTCACTGCAGCCTCCACATCCCGTATTCAATTGATTTTTGTGCCTCAGCCTCCTGAGTAGCTGGGATTACAGGCATGCGCCACCAGGCCCAGATAATTTTTGTATTTTTAGTAGAGATGGGGTTTCACCATGTTGGCCAGGCTGTTCTCGAACTCCTGACTTCAAGTGATCCACCCACCCGGGCCTCCCAAAGTGCTGGGATTACAGGTGTGAGCCACTGTGCCCCATCCTACATACTACTCTTCACCTTGCCTTTTCTCGCTTAACCCTTCTTGAGGTTAGCACATGAAGAGCTGACTCACTTCTTCGGACAAGTGCATGCTGTTCCACTGTATGGATGTTCAATAGCTTACATAACCAGTCCTCTAGTGAAGGGCATTTGTAGATCTCCTCATTCTTTTGCTATTACACATGACACTACAATGAATACACGTGTACTTGCATCATTCGGAATGCATGTGAACCTGTGTAAGGTATCTTCCTAGATGTGGAATCATAGGTCTCTGTGCCAGCCTGAGAGGTTAAAAATCTGCATGTTTAAAAAGTCTTCAGTTTTCCTTCTCTGTGAACTGTCTTGTTCACAAGACTGCACATGTTTTTCTTAATTTGTAAAAACTCCTTATTTTTCAAGAAACTTAACCCAATGTTTCAAACAATTTCTACCTGTGATTATTTTGTCTTTTGATTTGCATATAGTGTTTTCTGGCTTGTGTATTTATTGTTAAGTAGTTGCATTGTTCTTGTACGACTTCTGTGTTTTATGTTATTCTCTACTGTTGTGATTATAAAAACAAAACATTTCCCTCAAGTTTTTTTTTCTAATACTTTTTTGGTGATAAGTTATTTTAGTTGTTGGGCATTTAATTTCAGTCATCCTCTGAAAGTCCAACTGTAGATCAATCAAAGTTTCCTCTCTGGCAACTGTTTATTAAAAAATCAGGAATGACATTAGTTTCTCCCAAGAAAATGGTGACAAATAAATGATGAAAACCTTGAAATTAACTGATATAAAATAAAACCTACTGCTGACCATGATGCAATTCCTCATCAGCAAGTGTATCTGTTATTGACACTTGGGTTATAACAGAATAAGGGACACTTTCACAAACACAGAGCAGAGAAGCTAGGCCAAAGCTGGAAGCTATTCAACTTTATCCAAATTGGTGCTTTGGCTTTAAAAAGAAAAAATGAAAATGTGCTCTCCTGCACTGGTAATTGATGGAGAAAATAAGTTTCTTTTCACAGTATTGTTTCTGATTTCCTCACAATGAGAAAGGCAGTAAGGGTGTAGATTAAAGGGGTGGGAAATGTCATCCACTAACAGACCCAGCCTTTTCTGAATGGTGAGACCCTCTGTCTCAGAAAAAAATTAAAGCCCACTTCAATCCCTCTGTATAGCAGCTTCACAGAATATATTCTCAAGTCTGGCTCACATATCTATCCCTCCTATAAAACTGTCAGAATCCTAAGGGATGATTCTGTTTTGTATTTTGTTTTGTTTCATTTAGTATCTCAGTGCCTGGTACAGGGCTCAATACATAATGGGTGCTCTGTTAATCTATCAAATAAATTGTCTGTGTTAAATTATCTCAACCTTAAAAGCAATACTAATAAGAATGTGTGTGTGTGTGTGTGTGTGTGTGTGTGTGTGTGTGTGTGTTGGGGAGGGAGTGTACATTAATATAAAGACCCCAAGAATCTGTTTCCTAGATTTTTCTCCTTACGATCTGCATACAGCAAGCTCAACTACTACATTTTTTTAATTCTATGATGCGTATTTTTTTTCATATTTTAACATCTCTGAAATGGGGATGTCTCTTACAATTATAATTAGCAGTATTTTATTTCTTTCTCAGTAATACATAATGACAATGGTACATCTTACAATTGACATGGGATTCAATGAAATATAGTAATATATCTGTATTAGTCAGTTTTCATACTGCTATAAAGAAATACCTGAAATTGGATAATTTATAAGGAAATGAGGTTTCATAAGCTCACGGTTCTGCAAGCTGTACAGGAAGCATGATTGGGGATGCCTCAGGAAACTTATGGCAGAAGGCAAAGGGGAAGCAGGCATGTCTTACATGGTCAGAGCAGCAGAGCAGTGGTGACAGGGGGAGGTGCCCCTCGTTTTTTTTGTTTGTTTGTTTTTTTTTTTTTTTGAGACGGAGTCTCGCTCTGTTGCCTGGGCTGGAGTGCAGTGGCCAGTTCTCAGCTCACTGCAAGCTCCGCCTCCCGGGTTTACGCCATTCTCCTGCCTCAGCCTCCTAGTAGCTGGGACTACAGGTGCCCGCCACCTCGCCCGGCTAGGTTTTTTTTTTGTATTTTTTAGTAGAGACGGGGTTTCACGGTGTTAGCCAGGATGGTCTCGATCTCCTGACCTCGTGATCCGCCCGTCTCGGCCTCCCAAAGTGCTGGGATTACAAGCTTGAGCCACCGCGCCCGGCCGCCCCTCGCTTTTATACAATCAGATCTCGTGAGAACTCTATTGCAAGAACAGTGCCAAAGCGGGAAATCTGCCCCCATGATCCAGTCACTTCCCACCAGGCCCAACCTCCAACACTGGTAATTACAATTCAACATGAGGTTTGGGCAGGGACACAGATGCAAACCATTTCACCTGTACTTCTCAGGACCATGACGCTTGCTAAATAAACCAGTTATAGAGCACCCCGACAGTGTTTGGGACGAAACAGATACTTAGCAAATGCTGGTCCACTTTCAACTTAATGTGCACTTATTGAAAACACGATGCATTTGCTGTTAAGTCAAAAAAAGGACGATGTAGAATTCAAATTCCAACACAGAAAATAGTTGCTAAGATTTACTGAGCCCTCTACTCTATGTCAAGTGCAGGACTGGGCATTTACACTCACCTCTAGTTCTCAGCAAGATCTTTCCAAGACACTTACAAAGAAACTGAGGCTTGGAGACTTTATAGGACTTGCCCAAGGTCACATAGTGAGTGGCAAAAGCAAAATTCAAACCCAATTCAGAGGGACAAAGTCAAATTCTTGAATTTATCAGTTCCTTCTAGTAGTTCCTGGAGATTCAAAGTGCGATCTCTAGCACGTGACGTGAAATGGGATATGAAAACCTTACTTCTATGCCTTAAATATTACAGAACTGTTAAGGGTTTCTAAAAAGCTTGCTACTGAGCAAAACAAGGATATAAGTAAAACAGATGTTCTTTGCAGAGTCAAAGATTTGAGAAGTCCTTAATATGAAAAAGCAGGTGGGGCTTCCTAGGTGGAAACCAAATGTGAACGTTTCAGGAAAGAAGGCCAAAATATAGTCTTGAAAAAAAACTAGTCTGATTTTTTTTAAATGACTTTCAAATGGACAAATATATATCTGCTCTAGCTTTCTACATATTTTTTTGGCAGGTTGAGTACTCTTTCACTCTGATGCTTATAATTCCTCATGCACACTTCAATGATAATTATTTGCACATGCATCTCCATTGCCACAAGTGAGTTATTGAAAGGCACTGACCACTTTTCTTCTTTACCCAGTACCAGGCACACAGCTGGTGTCTGACAAAAGGTTGTCGACTAACTGAATGAAACCTTGGACTATGATAATAAATAGAACAGCCTGAAATGTCATAAAAAATCTAATGGCTATTTATAAGCATTGCTCTTTTGTGCACAATGACAACTTTAAACACAAGCATCACTAAATGTTCCTGGTTCTAAGTGTGTCAGTCAGCAATCCCTTTATAACGTCCTCTTCTCACCACCACCCCAGAAGTTCCCTAGAGCCCACAATCACACCCTACGAATTAAGTAACTTGACCTTAAATAACCCTCCAAGCTGTAGTAACATGGCAGAGGGCAGCTGCTAGGTAACATGCAAGTTTAGCTGTTACTTTAGGTCCTCAGGTCTTAGGACAAGAATCCCTATTTTCTAAGAGATGACAAATAGGAAAATTAATGACAAAGACTAATTTGAACAAGCAAAAAGTCAACAGTTAATGTACAGCTGGTAGTGGCTTCAACTCGCCCTCACTGTATTAAATTTCTGAAAATAGCTGGTCTCAGTCAGACCCGTAGATAAGGACAGCTGCATCCTGCAGCTGGTAAGCAAAAAATCAGTAACTGTAGTTCCCTCTGCAGCAGAGGCAGGCGTGCTGTTCTCACCAAAATAGAAGGGCCAGTACTTCTCTAGCTGTTGGGATTCTCCGAGTTGATTATACAGAGCAAAGCCATCCAGGCTCCAACACAGAGTCTACTATAGTAGAGAGAGAGAGAGAGTGCCTAAGTGCACAAATGCTCTGTTCCTGAGACATAGGTCTCCTATGTGGTTCTGGAAAGTACTAAAATACCCTAACAAAGAATCATTCTATTATATAGAAATCAACAACAACTACCACAAAACACTGGCGGTGGGTCCACTGGCTGTTAAATTATAGTGTAGTTAAAATCTACTGAATCTTATGGAAGGAGAGATAAGAAGTAGAGCATGGATTCTCCACTCCATGGCCTGGTTAACATCAGTCCTTTATATTTGTGAATCTCTGATCAAAGCAGACAGCTAAAGGAACAATTTATATATTTTAAATTGTTGTGGTTGTTTTTAATATCATCATTTTTTAAGTATCTATAAAACTTCTTTTTCTGCCCCTTTCTCTCATGAAGCAATGAAGGGATGCTGAAACTCTAACCACAGATATAATACTTCTGAACCTAGCTGCTAAACATCACCTTAATATCTCACTCTAGTACGGCCCACAGTAATTTGATTATTAAAATTAATTTTGATAACCACTCCGAGTGTGAAGGGCAGGTCCTGTAATTTCCATTTTAAAAGGAAAAATCTCAGAGTTAGAGAAATTGTTTGCCCAGGGTTTCCTATGGAGAAGAAACAGACTCCCTTCCTCCCACCTTGTCCAAAGCTCAGGGAAAGAGTGTACTGGTTAAGTCTCTCTGCACATACAAAGGCTGTAAAATAAAAGAAGGGAGCTAAAAAAAAAAAAAAAATTGGAAAACCAAATCATAAGGAAAACCAGAAATTCACTTGCTCAATTTCGTTTCTCTTTTTCTGCCAGCTATTGAGGAAGCAGACCATTATCTCCCTTGCTAGAGAAAACATCCCAGCCAGCCTAGGAACATGTGCTCAGGCAGTAAGCAACACATACCTACAGTTAGCTGGGATTTCCAGCTCTGGGGCACTGAACCCAGATAGCAGCCTTCCTGCTCGGCCATCTGCTTTCAGCAGTCCTGGAATTGGGTGAACATCCCCACCCAACACTAAGTGACCCTCAGTATTCAGCATCTAAAAGACCCATTATGTGTATGAGTTTTAACTAGTTAGGAACATTCTTCCATCTCTTTTGCCTCCAGAGCCTGGAAACAATTGCAATATTAATAGTCAACATCTGACAAGTGCTTACAGTGGGACACAATCACCTCATTCTCAGAGTAACCCATAGGACAGGCTCTCATGTTGTTCCTATTTCTTCATGAAGAAACTGAGGCAGAGAGGTCAAGTAATTTACTCAGGTCCCCAAAGTGACTATGTTGCCAGGACAGGAATTTAACCCTGCACACGTCTCCATACTGATGTTTTGATCAGAGCCTTACTGGCTGGTTAGATGGGGATCCAGCACATTCCTCCTCCTGACCTCTTGGATTTACTCCTTTAGATTATCTAAGTATGTGTAAATTTCTTCCTTCCATCCAAATGTAAGCTTCCTTGATGGCAATTGACTTTGTCTTACTCATCTTTGCATTGCCCAAAGTGCCTGTTATAATATTGTGCACAAAATTTGTTATGTAATATAGATTTAAAAATAAAATCACATCCTCTCCTTTGCTGGTTAGCAGGGGAAACTTAAACGCAGGCATTAAAGGACTAAAGGAAAATAACTGGCAAGCTAGAAATTTATTTCCAGCTATCCTTCAAAAAACTAAGGGGAAATAATGCAATTTATTTATTTATTTAGAGGGCACTTTTCAGACCAAGAAAAACAGAGTTTACTGCTGGAAACCTATACAGAGAAGTATTCTTTAGGCAAAAGAAAAATTATCTCAAGTAGAAGTTGAAGCTCCAGGAGGAAGGTATTAAGAACAGAAAAGATCAATATGCGGATAAATCCGTGTGACTCCTGACTGTGTAAAACCGTAACAACTCTGCCTTTTAGCAGTATTAAAAGTGTAACATGAAAATTCATGAAAACAAAAGCAAAGTGTAAGAGGAGGATAAATAGGATTCAAGCCTTCTAAGGTTGTTGTAGTATCTGTAAAATCGTAAGAAGTACATTTATTACCTATATGTCATAATTTAAGTACGTGTGTTGTAATCCCTTGGGTATTCATTAAAAGTGAAGTAAAAATGTGAAATTAACAAGCTAACAGATGAGGAAAAATGGAATAAGAAAAAAATACTTGATTATTTCAAGAGAAAGCAAGAAAAGATGGAGAGAGAGAGAGGAAACAAAGAGGACAGGACACATTGAAAACAAAGATATGGCAGATTTAAACCCAAATATTTCAGTAATTACATTTGTAAAATTACATTTAAAAAGCAATTATATAATTACATAAAAATGTAAACACACTGAAATTCTCTAATTGTTAAAAGCTATCAGACTAGATTCAAGGAAAAAATCTGAAATATATGCTTCTTACAAGAGACACTCTTTAAATAAAGATAGAGAAAAAAAATCAAAGTAAAAGGATGGAAAAAGAGATAACATACAAATTGGAATACTGTATTAGGGCAGTGTTTTGTTTTTTAATAGATTTGGCAAAATTGCAATAACTTCCAACTATCATCCCACTGCTTTGCTGCTTCTTCCAAATGCTCATGTCCCAGAAAGGAAGAATAGCTATGATTCTGGAAGGCTGGGTTCAGTTTAGATGTTGAATTTGAAAGAAGAGAGTGCTGAAAAATACAGCTCATACCTCAGATAAAGAGTCAGACTCTGAATGGGTGTAATTTGGCCACCATGGTTAATAATGAACTGGCTGTTCTTGACAGAGGCAACTAAAAGCCACACCAGGGTTAATCCTTTGAGTGAAACATAACACAGGCACTTTCAGGCTTATGAAGAGAAAAAACATTGACCATTAAAAAAAAAAATAGTCATTTTTACCCATTAAAAGATCATTAACTCCTGGGGCAAAGCCCAAATCCCCAGCAGTACCACCATGCAGAGGGAGTACAAGCCCATCACAGGATGAGAATAAGAAGTCTCAATTAAGCCCCCTGCCTTCTGATGCTCTTGTTAGACGGGACAAATTTCAGAAATAAACTATGGACAGAGAGTAACATACTGTGCAATTACCACTTGAGTATCCCTAACCCCCAAATTCAAAATCCAAAACTTTTTGAGCGCCAACATAATGCCACAAGTGGAAAATTCCACACATGAGTACTTAACACAAACTTTGCTTCATGCACACACTTTTTCTAATTTTGTATAAACTTACCTTCAGTCTATGTATATAAGGTATATGTGAAACATAAAGGAATTTCATGTTTAGACTTGGGTCCCATCCCCAAGCTATCTCATTATGTATATGCAAATATTCTGAAGTCTGAAAAAATCCAAAATCTAAAACGCTTCCAGTCTCAAGCATATCAGATAAAGGATAGTCAACCTGTAATAAGAACTGGCAGCCAGAAATCCATGTTCATTGGCTATTAAAATTAGAGTTAGAGCTGGATCCAAAATGCTGCTAGACATTATTAAAACATGAAATAAAAAACTTAATATTGCCTTCTCAGCCTCCATCATAACTCACAGGCTATAGCAGAACCACAGAGAAAGCTGTACAGTGCTTTGACATTACTGTTTTCAAAAAATAAATAACAAAAAATAGCTACTATTAGAATCTTTTGGTATTATAGAAGAGATAAGGGGAAGGAAAGGATTAAAGTGACAAGAATTTGGCACTTAAGAAGAAGGTGCTTTGTTCTCTTATTTGTTGACCTAATGATTTTATTATGAATCACTCTTTTTGACACGCACTCTCCCCTTTTTATTTTTCCATGGGCCCACCATAGGTTTGTGTTAACCAAATCCTAACCTGCATCAGTCGTATGTTATCTTTCTTATTTTTTTTTGAGACGGAGTCTTGCTCTGTTGCCCAGGCTGGAGTGCAGTGGTGCGACCTCGGCTCATTGCAAGCTCCGCCTCCCGGGTTCACACCATTCTCTTGCCTCAGCCTCCCGAGTAGCTGGTACTACAGGTGCCCGCTACTGCACCTGGCTAATTTTTTGTATTTTTAGTAGAGACGGGGTTTCATCATGTTAGCCAGGATGGTCTCGATCTTCTGACCTCATGATCTGCCCACTTCGGCCTCCCAAAGTGCTGGGATTACAGGCGTGAGCTACCGTGCCTGGCCGTGTTAGCTTTCTTTTAGGCATCATCAAGGACATTAGGTGACTTATTCTCACATATCTAAATCCTTCTTTGAACCTTAGGCTTGTCTTCCAGCTCTCTCCTTAAACCCAGTCTCTAAGAATGCATGGCAATGCTTTGCCTCTAAACTCCCTGTATTCAAACTGCAGCCATTTTACCTAATTGGAGGGTTAACATCTCCCTTACTTTTCCCCAAATCCAGCTACATAAAGCCTAGTTTTAGTTTTGAATAATATTTCACACCTAAATTATTTCTTAGAAAGTCGTAAGACACTGGTGTATGCCTTTGAATGTTTATCACTTGGGTCTATTAATAAGCATTTTTTCTGAAATTCCACATTTCAAAGAAGTTAAAAATATGCCAGGAGCTTTAAAAGACCACCTTCAAAGTCAATTAGCACCTATAAATTATTATCATCCAGTTACTTGGATAAAAGATTCACCTGATAAATGGTTACATCAATTGTCAAGAAGTATTGGGCTATCAGTATAAAAAGATAAAAGTATTTGGACTTCTTAAGTACATAAAGTATACTTATGCATAAGTATAAAGTATGTAAAATGGAATCCTTTGATACACAAAATGTGATATAGAATGATAGTAAATTGAATTGATGTCATAAAAAACCTCTACCTAGCTCTTTTAGGTAACAAATTTGGACCACCGGAATAATAACACAGACCGGCCCTTTAAATCTTCTTCTTCTTTTTTTTTTTTTTTTTTTTTTTGAGACAGAGTCTTGCTCTGTGGCCCAGGCTGGAGTGCAGTGGCCGGATCTCAGCTCACTGCAAGCTCCGCCTCCTGGGTTTAGGCCACTCTCCTGCCTCAGCCTCTAGTAGCTGGGACTACAGGCGTCTGCCACCTCGTCCGCCTAGTGTTTTGTATTTTTTAGTAGAGATGGGGGTTTCACCGTGTTAGCCAGGATGGTCTCGATCTCCTGACCTCGTGATCCGCGCATCTCGGCCTCCCAAAGTGCTGGGATTACAGGCTTGAGCCACCGCGCCCGGCCTGGCCCTTTAAATCTTAAGTGGGTTTTATCAAGTCTTAGTGGTAGCACTTTCTTTACTTTGGGAATATGTTCTGAAACCTGAATCGAAGTCTGTGGAAAATATGATTCAATATCCAAATCTTTATTCATGGCCTTTCAGGGAAGTACATACAATTAAAGAAAGGTTAAGTAAAATGAGTTGCATCATGGTTGTAACTACCATTTGTAGAACACTTGCAATGAGTCAGGCATTTTATATGCTTTATTTCTCATCTTAATCTTCTATAGCAGGCTTGAAAACGTGAATAACAGAGGCAAGGAAAGTTGAAGTAACTTACCCTTCGTCACCCAAGCTAATATGTACCAGAGCCAGGAGTCAAATCCAGTGTTGTCTGGCTCCAAAGCCAGGGTTCATTGGCTAGAAAGAAATCACACTCCTGGGTCCCCTCAGTTCCCATCTGATGTGCTCCACGGAATAACCCAAGGAGGAGAATCAGTTCTGTCATCAACTGCTGCTAGCACCACCTGCATCCTCAGGACGCGAGAATGCTGCCTTCATAAGCCACTTCACAAAAACACCCTCTGGAGGAGAGGCGGGTGTCGTAAAAAGCGTATTTTCTTGGTTTTGTTCAAAGTGTGCCACGCAAAAGGATATGGTAAATGGGGTAACAAAGAGAACTTTTAAAAACACTGATTCATACTCTGCCCCCTGGAGATTCTGATGTGTGTGCTCTGCAGGTAGGGTCCAAGCATCAGTATTTTTTTTTTTAAGTTTTCTAGATGATTCCAATGGACGGCCACTGAGAACCCCCATCGTAGAAGTTAGGGTGTGTGTGTGTGTGTGTGTGTGCGCCTATCCACCAAATGTTATTTTTCTCTGTTCCCATACAACTGATAAAATTTGAAGCATAGGGGCAATAGGTCAGTGGTAAAGACACACAACTAGGGCTCCATTACCTGGGTGGTGTCTTCCATCAGCCCACGAATCTTCTCCACAACATCATTTCTCCGGTGCTGACGCAGGGCGCTAATTAGCTGGGCGAGGCTGGCCTCGGGTCCCCGGATGGTCCAGTGCTGCAGAGCTGCGTAGGCCCGCTCGTGGTCGGCTGTGTACCCGTTGGAGAAAGCAGCAACCTCCCTCTCACTGGCATTGCAGAGAAACTGATAAATATCTTTCCACTGGCTTCCCACTTGGGCTGCTACAAGCTTCAGGATGTCGATACCTACACCAGAGAAAAAATAAAAAACAAATGAGGGCTTGTAAGGAAAGCTTCTTATCTAAGGCAGCTCTGTTTTAATGAATGAACTAGAAGAGGCACACTTTCCTATCGCCCTATGTCAAAGGAATGCATTGCCTCCCTTAAGCACTTGGCACAAGCAGCTCATCTTGTGGACTAGCTGGTACCCTCATACAAATTTCACTTCGTGAGTGCGGAATCAGAAGAAAGAGCGATCATGGAATTATAATAAATCAGACCCAAAAAGATGTTTTGAAAGCCAAACCCAAATAAGGTATTCACAGTGATTTCTCTGTTACTGTAGTAATCCACCCTTGTTGAAGGAGAGGAGTGGATAAGTTCCAAGATTCCCAGTGGATGCCTGAAGCCATGGATGGTACACAGCCCTTTACACACTATGCATGGATTTCTTTTTCCTTCTTCACGATGTCATGGATAGAAGATTCCTTCTTCTTGTAGATCTTAGCAACCTCAGCATACAATTGGCTTTTTTTTTCCTTTTTATTATTATTATTATTATACTTTAAGTTCCTTTCTTATTAAGTGGGGAACTTTCACATTTTCACTTAAAGGAAGCACTTTATGGCCGCTGGCATATCCAAATTGTCAGCATCATTCCTCTCCAGCTTTGGGCCATTATTAAGTAAAATAAGGGTGACTTGAACATAGGCACTGTGGTACCAGTACCGATACAGTCAATCTGATAATCTAGACGGCTACTAAGTGACTCACAGGCAAGTGAGGTCTCCATCATGGATATGCTGGACAAAGGGATGATTCCCTTCCCCAGAAGGACAGAGCAGGATGGTACAGGACCGTGAGATTTGATCACATTACTCAGAATAGTGCATAATCTAAAACTTAACTACTGTACTAAATACAACAGTAACCAAGTAAGTTAGAGGCTCCCATCTAAATAACATGGTGACTTCATGGCATTTAGAAAAAGGGAAGCCGCAAATTAAAACTGCAATGGACTTTAACCAGCACTGTCTAGGTAAAAGGTGTTCAAATTCTGGGAATGGTGTCCTTTATATCAACTGACAGTGTGCTCACCTGTTCCAGGCCAATGGAAGCATTCCTAACTTGTGCTCAAAGTCATGTTCAACAAGCAATTTTCTAATTCATTATTCAGTCTCCCAACTTGACTTGCATAGTTATAATGAAGACAGCAGCCAAAGGGACAGTGTAATAACAATAGCTGTTATCTTCTAGGTATTATGTTAAGGCATTAGCTCACTGAACATCTTTATAAGGCATTAATATTTCAATTACACAGGTAAGAAAAAAAAATACACTTAGAAAAGTTAGGCTACTGGCCCAATATCACAAAGGTAGTTGAGTTGGTTATTGAACCCAACTCACCAGGTTTGCGATTGAAATCCTGTATGTGTAACCCCTATGAAATGTGACAATACTGATGGCACATTCCAAGAGGAAGGAAATGCCTTGGCTTATAAATGACCATGACTGGTTATTCTGACAGACAGCTGTCCCCAGTGATTCAATATATTGTTATTCTGGCTCAGCAGTCACCCCAGTGAGTGTGCATTTGTGGTCCCCAGATCTGATGAACAGATGAAATGGTGATGATGAAACTGGTGAATTGCAAAAATCAAATCTCAAGATCCAAAAACTCAGGATAAGCACCTGGCACCAACCCTTCGTGAGGTGAGGCTCTCCCTGAGGAGCTCACTTTGGTGTCTCTCTCTTTACGGCATCTTCTCTCTACAATTACCATCGGCTTTGCCAGGATTTATATGTGGGGTGCAAATATCACCCTTATAGTAAGGCCTCTGGTATTTTACTACAATGGGTGAGTAAGTCCTCTGAATCAATGTCATGTCTTTGTTTTTTTTTTTTTTTTTTTTTAGATGAAGTTTTCCTCTTGCCACCTAGGCTGGAGTGCAATGGCGCAATCTCAGCTCATTGCAACCATAGGCCTCCTGAGTTCAAGGGATTCTCCTGCATCACCCTCCCAAGTAGCTGGGATTACAGACACCTGCCACCACACCTAGCTAATTTTTGTATTTTTGGTAGAAATGAGGTTTCATCGTGTTGGCCAGGCTGGTCTCAAACTCTTGACCTCAGGTGATCTGCCTGCCTTGGCCTCCCAAAGTGCTGGGATTACAGGTGTGATCCACCGTACCTGGCCAATATCATGTCTTTGAATGAGGCCATGCTCACTTGCCCTGATAACATAGCTGTTATAGTTAACAATATCTTAAAAATATTTACTACTTAGTAAAAAAATATGGTCACATTCCCAAGTGAGGCTTAGGAGAGAAAGGAAAAAAGAAGAATAAAGAGGGGCTTACTGTTCTGATTTCTGAATCAAAGGTTTCCTAGAAAAAGAAATTTTTTTGCATCCATCAGTTGTTCAGGAAAATATTTATAAAATGAGCTATCAATTATTGCCAGTAAAAACAATAATAATTATAAAAGTTTCTATAAAAACGAAGGACACTGTGGCTCCTCAACATGCATTCTTACTCTGCCAAGCAATCCTGTTGAGGCAGATGATGTGGAAGACTGTATATACATCCTGAATCAATCCACTGAAAATGGTTTTCAAAAATAAGTTCCTAGTAGAAGGCTGTTTTCTTGTCAACTATAAAAGTAGAATGCTGGCTGGGTAGGGTGGCTCACACCTGTAATGCAGCACTTTGGGAGGTTGAGGCAGGTGGATCACTTGAGTCCAGGAGTTTGAGACCATCCTGGGCAACATGGTGAAAATCCATTTCTACAAAAAATACAAAAATTAGCCAGGTGTGGTGGCATAGGCCTATAGTCCCAGCTACTTGGGAGACTGAGGTGGGAGGATTGCTTGAGCCCCAGAGATGGAGGTTGCAGTGAGCCAAGATTACACAATTGCACTCCAGTCTGGGCAAGAGAGGGAGACTCTATCTTAAAAAAAAAAAAAAATAGAATGCCACAAAAAATAAAAAAAGGACGCCACAAATTGAGTCATTACTGTATTTCTCACAGTTTTCCTTGGCAGTGTGACGTTACTTGAACCAATTGCTTTTCAGTTTTCTGAGCAATGTTTAGTCAGATACAGAGTTTTTGATTTCAAGCAAATAGACTCCTCAGAAAACCCATATCCGATTTAAAACCCTGCAGGTAGCTTTAAGGAATAAGCCAGCTCTTTGTGTTTGATGTGGTAGACTCTTCCAAACACCAAAAGTCTTGTTAGTCCCTGAATCTTAATTTAGATCAATTTGACTAAGGCCCACAGTGTCTTACATGAAAACATGACCGCGTTTTCTGGTAAGTAGGACCATTGCTTAAATCTTCATAATGCCAATGACAGTGGCTTTGGGCAAACCTCTAACTGTCATGTCCATTTCCTCATGTGTACAATGGAGAAACTCACTAGAGTCACTGGGGATAAGCTGATTAACATTTTCTATAGAGTTAATTTATTTTTGGAAGTGCGCCCATCATTATGAAAGCTCCATATACGGAGCACTAAACTTAAGGCTCAATACATTTCAGATGCAAATACATGGCCTTTACGAAGTAATTACAGAGTTTAAAAGGTTTAAGTTTAACAACCACTCCTTCTTCCAAAACCCAGTACTGTATTTATCCTTTTTTTAAGGCACAAAATAAGGAAAGAAAGAAAAAAAAACCCACAAAGAATAGATACAATGAGATTTCCCATAAACTAAAATGGACTGGAAGCTAAATTTAAGGTCTACAAATCAGGTTTCATCTTGTTCTCTCTCTCAACTAGATTCTCTACTATGAAAACATGAGGTCAACTCTATGACCTGACTGGGGTCGCCAATGTTCTTTACTGCTGTCCTCTCCCTCCATGGAGTTGATAAATCAAAGATAAATCAATGACTCCCTCAGGGGATACCAACCTTTTAGTCTAGCACATGATCACAAAACCCCAGTGAGGAGACCAGATTGGGGCTTTGAATGCCTTCTTTGTTTAGGAAAAAGTGTTAGGCAAAAGAAAACAATCAACCACACAGAAAAACAGGAGGATCATTTGCCAAATAGAGACAGTTACCTCTTTGGGGAGGGGAAGGAGCACAGAAGGGATTTCAAAGGTATTCATAAAGTTCTGCTTCCTAGGCTAGACAGTGGAGAAATGGGTTTTCTTTTTGTGTTATTACTTTTATTTGAGATTTATTTTACTATTCCTTTTTAAACTGTCTATATAACATACACATATATAAGATGTGTTTATATATACTTTATAAATACACACGATTAAGTGTTCAATTTTGTTGGCAAGGAAATTGCATGCAGAGGGGTTGGTGACTAGTCCAGGTCACCCACCCAGTTAGTGGTGCCTCAATATGGTTAACAGGGAATATGATGTAGTGGAGGAACATTATTATTTGCTGGAATTACTCTACTTAGGAATGGCCATCCAGCCTAGGATGAATGCACTCAAGGCTGGCTACAGTGTGTGTGTTGCCTCCTGATCTGTTATTATTGACCAAGTATATGTTGGTGCAAAAGCAATCGCGGGCTGGGCGGGTGGCTTATGCCTGTAATTCTTTGGGAGGATAAGGTGAGTGGATCCCTTGATTCAGGAGTTCGTGACCAACCTGGCCAACATAGCGAAACCCTGTCTCGACTAAAAATACAAAAAATTAGCCAGGTGTGGTGGTGCACACCTGTAATCCCAGCTACTCAGGAGGCTGAGGCAGGAGAATCGCTTGAACCTGACAGACAGAGGTTGTAGTGAGCCAGGATTGTACCACTGCACTCCAGCTTAAGCAACAGAGTAAAACTCTGTCTCAAAAAAAAGTAATTGTGTTTTTTTTTTTTTGGTCACCAAAATGGCAAAGACCACAGTAACTTTCGCACCACCTAATAGACACTGGAACAGCTTCCCCAGGGACTTTATTTCTTTTCTTGTGATCTTGGCTCACTGCAGCCTCTGCCTCCTGGGTTCAAGAGATTCTCCCACCTCAGCCTCCCTAGTACCTGGGACTACAGGTGCGCACCACCATACCCAGATAATTTTTGTTATTTTTAGTAGAGACGGGGTTTCGCCATGTTGGCCAGGCTGCTCTCAAACTCCTGACCTCAAGTGATCTGCCCACCTCAGCCTCCCAAAGTGCTGGGACTACAGGCGTGAGCCACCGCACCTTTTATTTCCTTTCTTTAAATCTATGATACCCTAAAAGAAAGAGAAAAAGAGAGAGAAAGAGAGAAGTCAGCAAACTTTTCCTGTAAGGACAGCAGTAAATATTTGAGGCTTTGAAAACCATACAGTCTCTGTCATGACTCCCCATCTCTGTTGGAGCATGAAAGCAGCCACCAACACCACAAATGAATGTGGCTGTGTTCTAATAAAACTCGATTCACAAAAAAAGTAGGCTGGATATGGCCCACGGGCTGTAGTTCTCCAGCCCCTGCAATTACAGCAATTTAAAGAGACCTTGGGTAGGACTGTCAAATAGCATAAAGATTTAGAAAAGCATTTCATTAAAAGAAAAGAAACCACACTCAGAAGACAATGAAAGTTCCCACCCCAATTATTAACCTCAATGTGAAATGACAGTGACATGGAGACCACTCTCTGCTTGGCAGGATGCCCAGTCATCTGTCCCATTGGAGTTCCCAGGGTTTTCATCAAAATTGGTGACAGTTGCTGTGTTGAACTGATCTAAATTGTTTAACTGGATGTGGTGCCAAGTGTCTTTTTCCTTATGTTGAAAAATAGCACAACCCTCAACCCACTGAAGGGCTGATAGACAGGGGCATAGAACACCATGCTGCCTTTTTTTTTTTTTTTTTTTTTTTTTTTTTTTTTTTTTGTGAGACAGAGTCTCACTCAGTCACCCAGGCTGGACTGGAGTGCAGTGGTGCAATCTTGGCTCACTGCAACCCCCACCTCCTGGGTTCAAGAGATTCTCCAGCCTCAGGCTCCCGAGTAGCTAGAACTACTGGTGTGCACCACCACGCCCAGCTAATTTTTGTATTTTTAGTAGAGACAGGGTTTTATCATGTTGGCCAGACTGGTCTCGATCTCCTGGCCCCAAGTGATCCACCTGCCTAGGCTTCCTAAAATGCTGGGATTACGGGTGTGAGCCACCGTGCCCTGCCAACATTGCCTTTTCCCTTAGTGCCAGATCCTGGAGTTCTGGAGAATGGATGAAGTTTCTGGGGAGGTCATCAAAGGAGTCAAGCCCTATACATCCGAGGCTGTACTAGTCAGGAACTGTCTGAGAAGGTGGCCCTGGCCCCAGGAGAAAAGTATGAGGATGGGAAGGATCAGGTAGTGGGAAGATCATCGGTAGTAGTTGCAAGACATGGTTTCAAACTCCAGCTTTGTGACTTGTTGGTTGCATGACCCTGGGCAAATGGCAACCTCTCAGATTTCACTTTTCACTTAAGTGAAATAGAAACACCACCTCTTATCTGGTAGAGTGGTTAAGGAGATTTATGCGATCAAGCATTAAAGACTCCTAGGGTGGCACGTCAGTACAGTTCAGCTCTCCTTCCCCTGACCCTCCATTTCTGCCTGGACAAGTGTCATTGGGCCAATGAACCTAAAAGATGGGAAGGGTTCTGTACAAACACAGGTTTTAGCACTGGGATTACTGGTGCTAAACAATGGAGCCAAGCACCAGGCTCCGGGCATCCTGTATTTCTTGGAACCTCACACGTACACGTTAGGAGATCACTGAAGTCATCCACAGGAGGGGAAATGTGGAAGGAAACATGCTGCTGCTACCCCCTCTGCCACATGCAGGCCATCACAGCCATACTCAATGGCTTCTTCCAAGCGAGCTGGTACTGACCTGATCCTCAGCAGGAGAGCTCAAGAACTGAGGTATGGGCTGATAAACTGGGCTATTATGGAAGAAATGGCAATTTCCAGTGCAGTACAAAATCTTGAATTACACATTATCTGGGGGACAATCCTAATTTGAAGCTCATGTTTTAAAAGCTGAATATCAGCTTCAGGATGCAAAAATGGGTTCCTTCTCTTTTAATAAAAACCCAAATTGACCTTTATAACTAGAGAAAATATGAAGGCTGTTTTCCTTGTGGAGATAAATATCTGAAATGAATGTCATCACTGAGAACCCATATCAAAGCCTTCCTTGGAAGAAGTATAAAGGACAGTGAAGACAAAGCCGGAGGAAGCAAAGGCTGCCCAGAACTACACAACATAGCACTCAGTTTCATGCTGCACAACCATGCTTCACACAGAATGGGTGCATCTAAGAGATAGGTTTATAAACGTTTTGATGGTATCAAACTCATCCTATAAAAAGATTCAAGCACCCCCAATACATTTTGTTACATGTAATATCAGTTCTCATTATTCTTCTAGAAAGAGAGTTGTAAAGGGTTAAATAATGAGAAAATTCCCAGGGAGGCAATTAATACACAACCTCCTCCCAGGACAGATGACTCCACAGTTATCCCTGTGCCAGTTTCTCAACACACACACAGCAGTCTCCTGAGATGTACACATGGAAGATGGGAGACATGAACTCAAGACAACCTCCCTTCTAACATCCCCCCGAACCTCCTCAAAAGACATGCTCCTCGTAGGCAAGCACTGTGTCCATAACCTTACAAGCTGCAGATACAGGGACAAAGATGGCCACAGCACATACAGCAAATACACAAAGCAACATATGTCAAAGTCAGAAATTGGAATAAAAGCCTGGCTTTAACATTACTGGAATTGATGTTCCACATACAATGGTCATGTCCTCAAAGGTGCCTTTGAGGCCAAGCCCAAGTCCACACTGCTTTGACTAGCAGTATCCCCAGAACTTATCAGAGGAATACCACAAATATCTTTGGATGAATGAATGACAGCCTCTTTTTTTTTTTGTCATCTCTATCCTCTTAACTGAGTTTCCTCACCATCTGTCATCTCATCAGCTTCTGTAACCTAAGCCACTGAGAACCTGAGTGGCCCCAGGCCCACACACACGCTAGCCTTGTGGCCCTGCCAGATCTCCAGCCTCTACAATAATGAGAAGAAAGGACAACGGTTCTATGGTGTTCTGTGCTCACCAATGGGTGAAACTTGGGCTCCCAGGAACCGCGTTCTTATACAAGGGCCTCTCCCTCTGCCAGTGCCCTCTTCCCATTGAGAGTGATCCACTGCGTCCACTTGAGTGGTCAAAGCTCACAAGCGGGAAAGTTCTCCCAGATTCTCCCACTGCAGCAGAATCCTTCTGCTGAGATCAGCTGTCCAAGCTGTGGTCTCTCCGGCCTAATAACAGAGTAAGTGTTCCTAAAAGCAACATACCCACATGTACCTGTGATTCATAGTAACCAGTATACCATATAGCGTGGTTAAAAATTTGTGTACCAACAGCAGTAACTTCCAGTACGTCCACTACAGAGGAAACTGCTTTATTAGTGCTGGGAACTATGTATGCCCCAGGTTAAAAATAGTCCTTTCCTAATTGAGGTGTAAAAGTTAGAAGATCTGTTTAGATTTTACTTTAGCTGCAAAAAAATTATTTCTGAAGCAGAATTTATCACTATCTGATTGAAGGTTTAATAGACAATAACCGTAAGCTCAGATGAACCTTGGCGACTATTAAGAAAGAAAAAGAAAAAGAAAAAACAAAAAACACTGTGCAAAGATCTCTTGAAGTAAATGGACAACGTGTTTTCCAATGATAGACTATCAAAACAGTAGACAATTTTCCAAATGGAAGAAATATCACTGATACTGCGAGGAAAATGAATAATCTTTTATTTCATTCCACTGGGCAAAAAACAGAACAAAAACATCCCTCCTTCCTCTTTATCTTAGTCTGTTTTTGAAGCTATCCCAAATACCTGAAGCTGTTAACTTATTCACTCAACAAAAATTTCTTGAGCATCTATCTACTTTGTGCCGGACACTTTTCTAGGTACAGGCACTTTTCATGGCAGTGAACAAATGCCAAGTGAAACAAAATCCCTTTCTTTGTGAAGGCTACGTTCCATTGTGGGGAAGTAATAAAACATAAACTGTGTTAGATAGGGAGGAGAGCTAAGGAGAACAACAAAGCAGGGAAAGAGGATAGGGTAGAAGGTGATGGGGCTGTCACATCTAAGAGAAGCCTCATAGAGGTAGCATCAAGCCCTTAATAGAGAAAGCTGTGCAGATTATCTGCGGAAAGAGGGTTCTGGGCAAAGGGAGCAGCAGGTGCAATGGCAGGAAGGGTATTGGCATGGACAAGA
Organism: Piliocolobus tephrosceles; assembly: GCF_002776525.5. Taxonomy (NCBI): domain Eukaryota; kingdom Metazoa; phylum Chordata; class Mammalia; order Primates; family Cercopithecidae; genus Piliocolobus; species Piliocolobus tephrosceles. The sequence continues at coordinate 121,635,573 of NC_045438.1, read as the reverse complement.
TGGAGCAGGAAGGCTGGCATGGCTGGAGCAAGTGGGCCAGGCAGAGGGACCAGTAGGAGTCATAGAGAGAGAAAAAATTGGAGTTGGGAGAGTGCAGATCACATCTGGCCTTTAAGCTGCTACTCTGCATTCAATAGAAAGTCACTAGAGACCTTGGGGAGAGAAATGACTCAATCTGACTTTACATTTAAATGATATCATTCCAGGTGTTGGGTCAAGAATACACTGAAGGGGGCCCAGATAAAAATGGAGCAACCAGTTAGAGGCCACAGCAGTAATCCAGCAGAGGTAATAATGGTCTGGGCCAAAGTGGTGTCCATGGAGGTGATGGGAGATGGTGGACTTCTGCATGTATTTTGAAGGTAGAGCTGACAGACAGGATTTGCTAATGAGTCAAATATGGGGCGAGAATGTAATAAGGGAATCAAGGATGCTAAGGTTTCGGCCTGAGCAAGTGGAAGGCAGGGGACCACTTTCTGTGATGGGCAATTGATGTGGAGGTATCGTTTGGAATTTGGTGTTAGACATCTTAAGCATGAGGTGCCCGTTAAACATCTGGGTCTGTCAAGCAGGCAGGAGCATATTTCTATAGTAAGTTCAGGTAAAAGATCCAGGCTGGAATATGCACTTGGGAATTACCAGCAGATAGATGGTATTTAAAGTTGTGGGTCACCAAGGGAGAGAGTGTGTACATTGAAAAGAGGTGCAAGCACTGAGTCCTGGAGCTCTCCACTGTTTAGAGGTCAGGAAAATGAGGAGGAACTTGCCATGGAGACAGAGAAGAAACAGCCCCAGATGGAGGAGGAAAACCAGGACAATGTGGTGTTTTGGAGGCAAAAGGAAGAAAGTGTTTCAAGGAAAAGGGAGGTAAGAGTGTCAATTGCTGCCCAATAGGCCAAGCAGAGGAAAAGTGGCGTTAGAACCATGTTGTCAGACTATGGAAAAAAGGTGAGACTGCGGCTGAAAGATCGCCATATTTACTAATTCTAAGACACCTGAATGTATATTTTAATCAATGCCTTTTCACAATTTGTTTGTAGTGTTTCCTTTTTCTCCTTAGTGGTGTATAAAAGAGTGGTATGTCTCACAATTAACTGTGTCTCAGATTTGGTGAAATATAGTAAGAGGTTTTTTTTACTTATACATTTGAATTCACCTATTCGTTAAAATTTGACACATCATCAATAAGCCTAATATGTCAAATTCTATACATACATTGCAATGTTAACCACCAATTACTCATGAAGAACATCAGCAGAATTCCAGAAATTCCTCTTCTTCTGCAAAATCTGCTTATGTAATACCTGACCAGGTTGACTCAAGGACATACATTTTTAGAAGTAATTTTTCTATTTGTATTTGAGTCCTATGTGGGGGAAATGCTGATTTGCTTTTCAATATCCCAAACAGCTTAAATTTAAGAGCTGTTAGTTAAAACAGAGAGTGAAATATACATTTTAAAAATAAATACCTTAGGTCGGGCACAGTGGTTCACACCTGTAATCCCAGCACTTTGGGAGACCAAGAGGTCAGGAGTTTGAGACCAGTCTGGCTAACATGGCAAAACCCCGTCTCTACTAAAAATACAAAAATTAGCCGGGCATGGTGGTCCCAGATACTCAGGAGGTTGAGGTAGGAGAATCACTTGAACCTGGGAGGCAGAGGTTGCAGTGAGCCGAGATCACGCCACTGCACTCCAGCCTAGGCGATACAGCAAGACTCCATCTCAAAAAATAATAAATAAATAAATTAATAGCTTCACCCTAAAGGCTAGAGAACAAAGTCACTAGAGGGCGGGTCTGAGGAGAATAACAGTCTCTGACTCCCAAAGTCAAAGGCCATGCCTCTGGCCACCTTGTGCATAAGATAATGCTTTTTAGGATACAACCATAAGAGGCTTTTCTTCCTGCCAACAGTTTTGTGTGCTTTATAATCCTCAAACACCCTAAGAGGTTAAAGAGAAAGGTGCTGTCTTCTGGAAATGGCATTCCTGGACTCAGAGGTGGAAAAGGCAGTGGGATGGGGGTGGGGGTGAGAACAGTCCAACCCCGCCTCTGGAAAATGACTGCGGCCGTCAGCCTGGAGCTGGAACACTAGGACACAGCAGCCTCTTAAAGGGAATAACCTGCTCCTTTCAGCCTGGCTTCCTGCTGTTTACACTTCAAGCCTACTTCCCATAGGAAATTCGGGCTGACAGACAGGATGACTGTCTGGAATTTTTAGTCAAAAAGTCTACCTGGCAAAGGAGGGAAAGCTTCTTTGGTTGCAGCAACTGCTGCTGCTGTTGCCACTGCTGTCTGGTGCTGAGAAAAACATCAAGTTCAATAGAAGTGAGTTCAGATTAGAAGGATTCCATTACCTCTGACTTGAAACAGCCTCTATTTCTTAAAACAGCCTTGTAGAGCCTTCAGCCACTGGGTGTCTGGCTTTAGAATTTTTCTTTTTCAAGCAATTTATGAACAAGTAGGAAATCTGAGTGATTTCTACAGAGGAAAATGTACTGCTGATGACAATTTTGTAGGCGTTTTATTTCAGAACAAGCTGGGCTTTGCTAAGGTAAATAATTTTTTTCTTGATTGAGCACAGTTTTGGTTTTTTTTGTTTTGTTTTGTTTTCTAAATCAACCACAAAAGGTTAGACCTTTCTAGCACCAAGTAATTTATGGGAAAATGCAGATTCTGATCATTAAGGGACAGTGTCTAGCGTCAGATCAGTGCCTGACTTTAAAACCTGGCACTGCTACTTCCTAGCTATGTGACCTTGCAGAAGTTACTCTTCAAACCTCAGTTTCCCCATCTGTTAAAACAGGAATAGTAGTGGCCTTCCTTATAGGGTTATGAAAATGGAGTTGATATTTATAAAAACTTAGAACAGGACATGGCACTCAGGAAGCATATCAATCTTTGTTAAAGAAAAGTAGAATGTGAAAACAATGTAGCAGAAGGAGCCTTTCCTATAAAGGTTAAAAATGTATATCATAGTAATCACATTTTATGTCATCTTTGCATTCCAAATCACCTCCTGATCTTGCCTATGCCGGTGGTAACAAACACCCCATAACTTCATTTTAAGCAAAACCAAAGTGGCAAAGTGCTAACATAACATATCATCCCTAACACACTTGATTCGTTCATTTCCAAACACTGCATATGGTGGTTTTAATGATTCAGATGAAAGTTTTCTTAAGCTATTCCTGATACTTGATTGAAGAGTTTATTAATATTGTTCAAATATATCCACAGCACAGCTTACAGTTGATTGACTTCTGTCACCTAACCACTGAAACCTCTAGGAAATCTTTGTATAAGAACCATGCAATTCCACTCCTACAATTGCACTGCATTGCCAATGTACTCCCACTATTGGACTGGCCCTTACTACTTACCCTAGAAAGAGGAAGAAGTCTGCAGGGTTCTGAGTCTGGGAGATGGGTTTTGTTCACAACCCCCAATAAAGACAAATTCTCCCACATTTGACCAATCCTAAAAGAGGAATCACACTTGGGGAAGGAAGGAAACATTTTTTTTCTAAGCCTGTGGTTGGGATTCATAGGAACTTAGAACTCTGAACTGGGCTGTTACTGAGTAAAACCATTTTTGCTGGTTTGCTAGGGAAAGAGGGATGTTATGATTTGCTTTGCTTGAGTAGTACATTGTGGATCAGGGATAGAATGGAAGAAATAAAAAATGTTATAACCAGAAACTCAAGTCCTAAAATATAACTTAATTCAGTATATAAATAAGTATGCTAAGCAAATTATGTCTTGGTTGTTAAGCAGTGTTATTTCCCCAAAGAACAGTCTTTACATTCAAATTGAGACATCAAAGTTATGCTAATAAGAGGTTCGACCACCAAGCCAGCTGGTCTGTACTTTAACTTAGTATTTGAATTTCAATCCTAAAATACAGAAGGGCTTGGTTGTAGGCTGTTTTCAACGGCAAGTTTCAGTTTTTGCATCTCCGAAGAGAAGGATTTTAAGATGAAAAGAGACATTACAAATATTTGAATCCAAGACCTTTATCATTAAGGTGAGCAAAATCAGGCCTACGGGGTCCTTCCCTCTGCACAGCTTCCCTCCCGAGCCAATGCTGCCCCACTCCACACATCTCCCAATGAGCAGGTTTGCTTTTTCACTGGTACACAGAATATTCCCTTCTATTGCCTCCCAAGGCTGCACCCATCAACTTAGCAGGTGCCACCCATCCTACAAGAGCAGACCAGTGTGAGTAAATTTCCTTCCTTCCAGCCTCTAATATTGTTAGAGTTAGACTACCCATGCCACAGTCTGATTTTCTTTTTTCTTTTTTTTTTTTGTTGAGATGAAGTCTCATTCTGTCACCCAGGCTGGAGTGCAGTAGTGAGATCTCGGCTCACTGTAACCTCCGCCTCCCAGGTTCCAGTGGTTCTCCCGCCTCAGCCTCCTGAGTAGCTGGGACTAGAGGCACGCACCATCACGCCCAGCTAATTTTTGGATTTTTTAGTAGAGATGGGGTTTCACCATGTTGGTCAGGCTGTTCTCGAACTCCTGACCTCAAGTGATCAGGCCCCAGCCTCCCAAAGTGCTGGGATTATAGGCGTGAGTCACCACACCTGGCCTCACACTCTGATTTTCTTTTCCACTCTTATACTGGTCAATCTTTAAGGCATTTTACAGTAAAAGTTCCTAGTGCAGTTGTTGCCTCTGCAACCACTTTTTCTGGCCTATGTGACTCATTATAAATTTTGACCCTAGACAGATTTCTACTTGGGTTGAAAATCAGATATAATGTCCCTCTGCCTGACCTCAGCTCTCCATGAATGCTTCAGTATGGCTCATCTCCCTGACCTTGTGGGGAAGAAAAAGGGGCAACCAACCTGGCAATGTTATCAATACTACATATTATATCAATCAATCTGCATAGACATCCCATGAGATAGGAGTCACACCCACATTACAGGTGAGACACAGGCTTGGTACCATGGCATAGACAGGACTGATATTCAAAACCCAAGTATATCTGACGTATGAGCCCTCACCTTTCACTGCACTATGCTGCCTCCCAGGGTGAAGTAAACAATTATCAACCCCATCTTTCTGAATCTTGGTTGCTTCTTTGAATATAAATCTCTTGAATATGTCTCTCCATCAACCCCCACTCCTCATCATGGGGTCCTAGAAAGGCAAACAAGTAGAAATTGAGGAGAAATATGTTGCAACAGTGTATTTGTGATGGTCTAGATTTCAAGTGTCTGTCCACACCTCCCCTCCTCCTTCACCAAAGGATGGAAGGGTAAGAGTGAGATGCAGTGTATGCACTAGTTCCCAGCTCCAGATCCAAAGCCATATGCCTGAGAGCCAGTCCTGGCTCACCACTGACTCGTGGTGTGGCCTTAGTCAACTTACTTTATCTTTCTGTGCCACTGCTCCTCATGTGTAAAATTGGCATGATCCTGACATCATAAGGTTATTCTGAGAATTCAACAAGAATATATATATAAATCCCACAGAACCGTGCCTGGCACATCATAAGCATTCAGCAAACAAGAAGTATTATTCTCTCCCTTCCGTCACCAATAATAAGACTCTCCTAGAGGAACTTTCTTATAGATTTTCAAGTAAAACTGAGTTAAAGTCAGAGAATGTCAAAAGCAGCCAGAAAGGTGCTCAAGTCTCTAAGAGGGTTCAAGGAAAGGAGACATGAAGAAGAATACCTTTGTCTCTTCAAGAGAAAGGTGGGAAGGTTTCATGCATGTTGAAAGAGTTTAAGAATTTCTTTAAGTTGCTTTCACCTGGAGCGAAGATCGCCTAATTTATCTCACAGCTACCAGTTCCTTCACCTCCCGCAGCCTGATATCATCCAGGTAAAAGATGCTCATCAAAGGTAGACACATACCGCTTCCCCTTCCGGCTTGATTATCATCTGGGAACCATTACCAGTGTCACCCAGGTTATCCAGGGGGAGACAGCAGGTCAGGCTCTGAGACACGCCTTCCATCCCTGCCTCCTCATCTACCCTATGGCCCTGATAAGGGCCAAAGGGCTATGTTCCTTCATTCCTTTGCTTCCCCAACCTCAGTCTCCAGTATCCTCATTTATCTTCTAGGTTTTTGCATCACCTGTGTGTTTTCTCATTCAGGAAACTTGAGTAATTGTTTACAAACCAGAATGTCCTCTGCACTGAGCAGAAGAACCCTGCAGTCCTTTGACCAGGAAAGCAACATGTCAAATATAAAGAGCACTGTCTCGGGAATTAGAGAGCCAGGCCTTGGCTTCCCTCTAACCCTACTGGCCATGTGACTTTGGGCAAGTCACCCTTTCTTCCTGTGCCTCAGCTTCATCCTCAGTATAATGAGAGGACTGGACTAAGTGAATCTCTTCTAACCTTGACTTACATACAAACACACACACACAGACACACACACACACACACACACATTCCCCATGATCTTCATTGCTCTCCAACTTGTAAATTTTCCAAAAAATAAAATGAAAACAAACACTATGTTACTAAAGCCTAGTAAGCCCTAGTCCTGGAACAGTGCCTTGAACATGGTGTTCAAATGTATATAACTAAATAAAAACATCACAAGTTAAGCAGTTGAATAACAAGTCTTTTTAAAGATTATTTTCTAGTTTTTCCTTTGCCTTGAGATCCCTTAAGAGTGAACCTGGTTACAAACTTATCCCAAACTTCCCTCCATCATTTCAGAGTAGGATAGCATGTTTACTTCATATAATGTATTTCCCTGCTTTAGCCAAATTCCAACTAATTCAGAATTGGGAAGACTGACCATTTAGCTTCTATTTAGGCAAATAATGCAACATATAGATAACAATAACTCTCAATCAAGAGATAATATACCAAAAAGCAGAACAAAGAGGGAGAAATATCATCTAAGACAGAGAATAATTCCTCTCTTATTTAATATCTCTCATAAGCATTTTTCCAGGAAGAAATTTGGTTGTCATAGCTAAAAATATATCCTGTGGACAAGAGGTCTGCCTGGGTCCCTGGAAGCCACCTTCTTCCCAGCAGAGCACTTAGCCTGTAACCTGCATATGAAACCAGACGTGGACATTGCCTTTCTAGAAGTGAAATAAATTATTTCTATACCCCCAGCCTCCACCCAGAAAACTGAGTGACAGTTTTCTCCATTCGCAAGATCATTTTTATGTTATCTTGTAAAATTTAAGCACGTAGTCCCAACAAATTACAAAGATTCACTGATCTGTGGTAAACATGTAATTTAAGAGAGTTTTTACTGGGGAGAGTCATGTTCACACTAATAAGCCATGATCAGAAATACTAAAGTTAAGAAGGATTTTCAGTATAGCCAAAACCTGCACCTATTTATTAATACTTAATAGACTGGGAGGGTTTTACTTCCAGGACATGTGTATCCCAGAAGCTGGCTACTCTCTACAGGTGGATATGACCTGCTGACCTCTTCCCAGCCCATACAAGAGTTGAGCAACTTTTCCAAAGCAAGTAAAGCATTTACTAGGTATGTAAATACCTCGTGACCCCCCTTGTGACCAATGCAAGGTTGTTCTCAGGAGTTCTGTTTATGGCTAGGGCTCCTTGGCTCATGTGAAACCAAAGTGTCCCTCATCATAAATATTCAGAGACAGATGAAACCTTTGGATAGAACTTTTCCATTCCTTTACAATCAGGCTGCATGCTGGAATATTATAATTTTTGGTTACACACTTGAAGGGAATGAAAGACTCAAGACATTACTAGTTCTATAATAACTGCTCAATTTCAATCACTACAAAAATATCTCACATTCGGAAGTGGGATCAAGATGGCCGAATAGGAACAGCTCCGGTTTGCAGTTCCCAGAGTGATCCATGCAGAAGATGGGTGATCTCTGCATTTCCTACTGAGGTACCTGGTTCATCTCACTGGGACTGGTTGGGCAGTGGATGCAGCCCATAAAGGGCAAGCTGAAGCAGGGCGGGGTGTTGCCTCGCCTGGGAAGCACAAGGGGTCAGGGGATTTCCCTTTCCTAGCCAACGGAAGGCCCTGACAGACAACCTGGAAAAACGGGACACTTCTGCCCAAATACTGCACTTTTCCCAAGGTCTTAGCAACCGGCAGACGAGATTCTCTCCTGTGCCTGGCTCAGCAGGTGCCACACCCATGGAGCCTTGCTCACTGCTACTGCAGCAATCTGAGATCGAACTGCGAGGTGGCAGCCTGGCTGGGGGAGGGACATCTGCCATTGCTGAGGCTTGAGTAGGTAAACAAAGCAGCCAGTAAGCTCAAACTGGGCAGACCCCACCACAGCTCAAAAAGTCTGCTTCCTCTAGACTCCACCTCTGTGGGCAGGGCATAGCTGAACAAAAGGCCACAGACAACTTCTGCAGACTTAAACGTCCCTGTCTGACAGCTCTGAAGAGAGAAGTGGTTCTCCTAGCATGGCATTTGAGCTCTGAGAAGGGACAGACTGCCTTCTCAAGAGGGTCCCTGACCCCCATGTAGCCTAACTGGGAGTCACCTCCCAGTAGAGGCCAACAGACACCTCATAAAGGCAGCTGCCCCCTAGGATGAAGCTTCCAGAGGAAGGATCAGGCAGCAATATTTGCTGTTCTGCAATATTTGCTGTTCTGCAACTTCCGCTGGTGATACCCAGGCAAACAGGGTCTGGAGTGGACCTCCAGCAAACTCCAACAGACTTGCAGCTGAGGGACCTGACTGTTAGAAGGAAAACTAACAAACAGAAATGAATACCAACAAAAAGATCGTTTACACCAAAACCCCATCTGTAGGTCACCAACATCAAAGGCAAAAGGTAGATAAAACCACAAAGATGGGGAGAAACAAGAGCAGAAAAGCTGAAAATTATAAAAATCAGAGCACCTCTTCTCCTCCAAAGGATCACAGCTCCTCGCCAGCAATGGAACAGAGCTAGATGGAGAATTACTTTGATGAGCTGACAGAAGTAGGCTTCAGGAGGTCAGTAATAATAAACTTCTCTGAGCTAAAGGAGCATGTTCGAACCCATTGCAAGGAAGCTAAAAACCTTGAAAAAAGATTAGACAAATGGCTAACTAGAATAAACAGTGTAGAGAAGACCTTAAATGACCTGATGGAGCTGAAAACCATGTCACAAGAACTTTGTGACACATGCACAAGCTTTAATAGCTGATTTGATCAAGTGGAAGAAAGGGTATCAGTGATTGAAGATCAAATTAATGAAATAAAGTGAGATGACAAGGTTAGAGAAAAAAGAGTAAAAAGAAATGACGAAATCTACGTTTGAAAAGACGAAATCTACGTTTGATTGGTGTACGTAAAAGCATTCCTATTTCTCCACATCATCTCCAGTATCTGTTGTTGCCTGACTTTTTAATGATTGCCTTCTTTGTCTCTTTGGATCTTTGTTGGTTTAAAGCCTGTTTTGTCAGAGACTAGGATTGCAACCCCTGCTTTTTTTTGCTTTCCATTTGTTTGGTAGATCTTCCTCCATCCCCTTATTTTGAGCCTATGTGTGTCTCTGCACATGAGATGGGTCTCCTGAATATAGCACAACAATGGGTCTTGACTCTTTATCCAATTTCTCAGTCTGTGTCTTTTAATTGGCAATCATTAAAAAGTCAGGAAACAACAGATACCGGAGAGGATGTGGAGAAATAGGAATGCTTTTACATTCCTATATTCCCACTCCTAATGTGGGAGTGTAAATTAGTTTAACCATTGTGGAAGACAGTGTAGCGATTCCTCAAGGATCTAGAACTAGAATTATCATTTGACCCAGCAGTCCCATTACTGGGTATATACCCAAAGGATTATAAATCATGCTACTATAAAGACACATGTACACATATGTTTACTGCAGCACTATTCACAATAGCAAAGACTTGGAACCAACCCAAATGTCCATCAGTGATAGACTGGATTAAGAAAATGTGGCACATATACACCATGGAATACTATGTAGCCATAAAAAAAGATGAGTTTGTGTCCTTTGTAGGGACATGGATGAAGTTGGAAACCATCATTCTCAGCAAACTATCACAAGGACAGAAAACCAAACACTGCATGTTCTCACTCACAAATGGGAAATGAACAATGAGAACACTTGGACACAGGAAGGGGAACATTGCGCACTGGCGTCTGTTGGGGGGTGGGGGACTGGGGGAGGGATAGCTTTAGGAGAAATACCTAATGTAAATGATGAGTTGATAGATGCAGCAAACCAACATGACACATGTATACCTATGTATCAAATCTGCACTTTGTGCACATGTACCCCAGAACTTAAAGTATAATTTTAAAAAAAGAAAAAAAAATATCTCACATTCTCCATAAAAGCACACAGAGTTATTACACATTCTCTTGGTTTTCCCCCAACCTTGTGACCTAATTTAAATAGAAATTTTCACTAACCTGCCCTCACACTCTTATAAACCTGGGGGAAAGCTCTTTCATGTTGCAGTGAGCACACAATCCTTCTGTGGCATCAGGTTGGCATTGAGCCTGGTCTCTTCCCTCTGACTAGCAGCGCGGTGTTCCCCACCCTACAGCACATTGCAGGACCCCTCAGGCCAATGTTTTTCCTGATAGAAACCAGCAAGACAGTAGGCACACTCAGGTAAGGCACAAATAAATTGTCACACTGATCAAAATCTGGTGGCCCTTTTGTGATGGGTTCGAGTCTCCTGATTTTGCAAAGAAAGATGAGATCCAAAGAGAGGAAGTGCCTTGCCTGAGATCATCCAACCTTTTAGTAGCAGAATAGATTTGAACCTCAGCTCTCCCAGACCCCCTCTCTCTTCTCTATGGCTCCAGTTTGGCAAAGAGATGAGTTGTAGCAGGTACATGGCAGGTACACCTGTGAGGTGGACCCATACAGAAGATGGAGCTCTTCTGGTGAAAGCTAACATCTGTTAGGAGATGGAGGAAGCACAGAACAATTTTTAAGGGAAAATGCAAGGACAGCTGCCACCTTTTCCTCGCTCCCACTCATAGCTGATGGTTCTCCTTTGTTACTTAACCCTTCAGCAGACTTAGAAACAGTTACTGCTAGAGGAAAAACTGAGCTCGAACTGTTGAAATTCGAGAAAGGCTCCAAGAATCAGACTGTTTATCCAAGCTGTGCAAACCAGCAGAAGGTGAAAGAGAAGAAGCTGCTAAAAGATGACCAGTCTATGGTGTAGACCAGATGCTGGTACACAACAGCCTGCAGGACAAACCACCTGTTCTTGCAAATAGAGCTTTGCTGGAACAGAGCCACACCCATCATTTACATGGTGTCTCTGGCCACTTCATACTACTCACTTTCAAACAGAGTGGAGTAGTTGCAACCTGTAATCCTAAAAATCTCCTAGATTCTCTTAAAATACCTGGTAAAATACCTTGCTGACCTGTGGTATAGATAGCTTAGGGAAAATATTGTTTTGGACGGCATATATTTACATCCAAGTCTAAAGTCACTGAAGGTTAATCCATTTCCACACTAGTTAAACGTAAGCACCCAAGCATTTACAAAGCTGCCTTGGCCTTTGAATTAGCAGGGTTCTCTCTCTTGGCATCACGCTGCTCTCCAGTGTCCACTGGCTGATGTGTTTCACTTTGAAATAAGCAAATCAGATAAGGGATGTCAGCAATCTTTTCCTAGTCAGTTTTTGCGTATTTTAAAGCAGTGCTGTTATGGAAGCCTCCTTTAGCTCTGAAAAATAATTCTTATCATCTATGGCAATTTAGTATAAAGAACCCACCTGAAGGTCTCTATGTTTAAATCCCTAACACCAACATCAGTATAAGTCAACAAGAAAACAACCAATGCAATGCCTTTGAAACAATCCGGCCTTAAAAAGTATATGTAGATTAGTTAGTTTATGGGTGCTTTACACCAGTGCTATCCAAGAGAACTTTGTATGATGATGGCAGTGTTCTCTATCTGTCCTATCCAATATGGTAACCACAAGCTCTGTGTGGCTACTGAGTACTTAAGATGTGGCTGGTGCAACTGAGGAGCTGAATTTTTAACTTTAGTTAATTTTAGTTTTAAATTAAATAGCTCATGACGCTAGTGGTTACCATATGTGCCAGCTCAGCTCTGGACCACCCCTCCTCGAGCCCTGTTCTAGGCATAGGGAAACACACAGTAAGACCCAATGTCTTCTCTCTAAGAACTTAGAAGCTATGTGGGGAGACAAACCACATAGCCACAAAGAGTTAAACAGTGACAGATGGCGAGAGCTAAAGGAATGAAGAAATTGCATCTTAGAATCCAGTTCTACAGGATAAGACCTTTGCCCTTTTGCTGTAGTGGGTACAAAACAATCTGCTTGAGAAACAGTGCCTGCCCCGACTGATTTCATAATCCCTGTTGCAGCTGATTTAAAGGAGATGCTGCCTATCTACAGCATGTGCCTCATGTAACTAAGTGGAGAGGGATCACTGTTTCTAACAAATGCTTACTGCAGTGTCTCCTCAAGGCAGAGCACTGAAGAATGTGCTAATCAGAAACTGAGCAGGTTTAAACTAGGTATATCCAATTCCTTTGTCTCTCACCTTTTTTCCCTCACTTTTCTTCACAGTCCGAAGGAAAAAGGAAATATGATCCAAGCCAGAAACTGCCGATGTTTTGTTCCTTTTGTCACTTTGCAGAGCTTCTTTGTCCATAAGTACTTTCAGGACAATTCCTACTGCTCACCTGCTTTTCAAACTTTCCCTCTAAATTTCCAGGCCAATTCGTTGCTGAGAACAAGACTTCCTACTTTTTGCAAATAGTTAAGGAGGGAGGAAGAATGGGGAGGGAAGGGAGGAAGAAGAGGAAGAAAGAAGGAAAAGGGAAATAGTAAGGGCACAAATTAAAAACAGCAATGAGCGAACAGCAATTGGTTTCTCTTCTCAGCTATGCTGTTTTTCACTTGGGACTGGAATACAGTTTTGTAGCCTCCATAGCTATAAGGAAATGAACAAAGTGTTTTTAGATCATTGGTGACTTTTCTCAGTGCCATGTATGGCCAATTGTATAGGGATTAAGTTCTACTATCTTTACTTTTGTTCTTTTGTGACAAAACAGATCAAATAAAAAAAAAAATGACTTTGGGAGGCCAAGATGGGCGGATCACGAGGTTAGGAGATCGAGACCATCCTGGCTAACACGGTGAAACCTCGTCTCTACTAAAAATACAAAAACTAGCCGGGCGAGGTGGCGGGCGCCTGTAGTCCCAGCTACTCGGGAGGCTGAGGCAGGAGAATGGGGTAAATCCGGGAGGCGGAGCTTGCAGTGAGCTGAGATCCGGCCACTGCACTCCAGCCCGGGCGACAGAGCGAGACTCCGCCTCAAAAAAAAAAAAAAAAAAAAAAAAAATGTTGTCCATGTAACCTGGTGGTTAATGTGAATCCACATACATCCTTAATTTTTAATTAAATTGAACTTTTTGGACACTTCCCCGTCACTTACCCCATTACGTTGAGGTTATACAACATAAAGAAATACATCTTTAAAAAATGATAAAATCATGACAAATTGAGTATTAACAATATTCTTATCTTGCTGACACTTCAATCTCTTAACTACAATTTTGTATATAAACATTCTGAAGTACTTCCAATTCCTGTTGCTGAAGTAGATACACTACATGAAACCACAGTCCAGTCCCGAAACGCATACCAAAATCTACCAAACATAAAATTGCTCTGACTTCAGAAAGGAAGAAAGCATACAAAATACCACAGCACCCTCATTCTTCCATCTCCTAGCCATGTGAGGCCTCATCTTATGTTTCCAATACTAGGACTCCATGGAAGTACGATTGTAGCTTTCTGGAGTTCAACTTTAAAAACTATAAGTCCATGGTAGATGAAGATGGATGAGTAGAGCTGAATAATAAAAGAGGTTTCTGTTCGCAAGAAAGACAGAAACCAATGGCCTAGCTTCAGAGTTCGGAGGATCTATATGGCATCCAGGAGCATGACTTGTTCTACTGAGGGTAGGCAGGGATAAGTGAGATTTTAGAAGACCTCTGATAGAAAACAACCCAAGGCTAAGCCATTTCCTTCCCACCTTATCCTCATGAACAATTCAGTGTGAAATAGACAAGGACCAGGAAAAGATCTTATTATACAGGATTATCTGCTGGCCAGAACTCAGTGCAATCAGACCAACAAAGCCCTGTTTCTAGAAGCCACTCCGAGCACCTGGAATGGCTTTACTAAACAGAACCTCTCTTTGTAATAGGATTTTACCCAGTTCCATGTTTGAGACTAGCAATTTGGAAAGAAAAGACTTTCCTTAGAAAAATACCTTAAATATAAATATCCCAATGCAAAAATCTGAGGAACAAGCCTAAACTATTGGAAGAGATAGTTATGCCTCAATGAAACTACTGTAATTTAGTTTGAAAAGCACATTGCTGAGGTACTGCTTTCACAGAAGGGTAGGATCGGGCTTTGTTTGATTTGGCACTTCCATTATTTTTACAAAGTAGGATATTGTTTTAAGGACACAGGCATAGTAGTTTATAAGGTTACCATGGTCATAAGAACGTCTAAGATTATTATATTAAATTGCTTTCTGCTGCTGGACCAGTTTTTACTCTACCACTTGCTGTGTTCTCAAGAATTTTAAAAACCAGACTGCAAAAGAGAGTTTTAAAATGTAGCTGATCATAATCTAATCTATAAAAGCAACTACTAAAGGAATGGAGTTGCTTTTGTAATAAAGTGAATAATGAGAGGACAGTTCCAGATATTTAATTATCTACCAGGATGTTCACATTGTTTTCTACTAATTGGGTAAATCTGCAACAGAACAAATATCCTGACTAGCCACTTACAGGGCAGTTTAATGCAATTCTGATCCTAGACTGGATCCTATGCTAGAGAAAAAAAGTATATTATCTACCAAGGGCCTTATTGCGTCAACATACAATATTGGCAAATGAAAGGCAAAGGATTGTAACCCTGCTAAATTTATTAAGGTTGAAAACTGTAGTATGTTTTCTGCAGAGAATAGTCTTATTGTCGGGAAATACATGCTAAAGTATCAGGGGATAAAAGGCCATAAAATAATTAAGAAAAAATATTTCTCCCATGTATGTATGTGTATATATGCACATAATTATATATTACATGTTATATAATGTATAATAAGCTATTCTATAATACATATTTTATAATGTAAAATCTATGTGTGAATTTTTTTTTTTTTTTTTTTTTGAGATGAAGTCTCACTTTGTGGCCCAGCTGGAGTGCATGGCGTGATCTTGGCTCACTGCAACCTCTGCCTCCCAGGTTTAAGTGATTCTCCTGCCCCAGCCTCCTGAAGAGCTGGGACTATAGACGTGTGCCACCACACCTGGCTAATCATTGTATTTTTAATAGATACGGAGTTTCGCCATGCTGGCCAGGCTAGTCTCAAACTCCTGACCTCAGGTGATCTGCGTGCCTCAGCCTCCCAAAGTGCTGGGATTACAGGCATGAGCCACCACACCTGGCCCTATAGGTGTATTTTTTATGTAGAGAGAGCAAACGATAAAGCAAAAGAGCAACATGTTAATTATAGGTAAACGTTGGCATGGGTAAATAGGTATTCTTTGTACTGTTGTTGCAACTTTTCAAAAGTTTGGAAATATGTACAAATAAAAAGATTTTTTTTTTAATTAAAAAGAAGGGGGCAATTGAAGCTTTCCCCAGACAGGCTTCCAGTAAATAGTTGTCTTATTCAAGTTTATGCAGGATTAGACTGCTAAGACCCAACTAGGATATTTGCTTCTGTCCGACTTTCACTTGACTTTTGACCATTTACATCATAGGTGTCCAATCTTTTGGCTTCCCTAAGCCACACTGGGAGAAGAATCGTCTTGGGCCACATAAAATACACCAACAATAACTGATAAGCTTTAAAAAAAAAATGCTGGGGGAGGTGGCTCATGACTGTAATCCCAGCACTTTGGGAGGCCGAAGCAGGCAGATCACCTGAGGTTGGGAGTTCAAGACCAGCATGACCAACACGGAGAAACCCCATCTCTACTAAAAATACAAAATTAGCTGGGCATGGTAGCACATGCCTGTCATCCCAGCTACTCGGGAGGCTGAGACAGGAGAATTGCTTGAACCTGGAGGCGGAGGTTGCAGTGAGCCGAGATCATGCCATTGCACTCTAGCCTGGGTAACAAGAGCTAAATTCTGTCAAAAAACAAAACAAACAAACAAAAAAACCCTCATAATGATTTCAGAAAGTTTATGAATTTGTGTCGGGCCGCATTCAAAGCTAAAGCTTAAAGCTGTCCTGGGTCAGGGATTGGACAAACTTGATTTGCACAAATCAACAAGAGGAAGCAAAATGAGTTGCAAGACTTTAACTTTTCCTAAATTTTTCATTATAGAAGTAGCATGTACTTAGTACAGACAACTTGGGGAAAGTACAGAAAACTAATAAAGAAAAAAGAAACCCACACATAAATCCCACCACACTGGGGGAAAAAAATGTCACTTTGGCATATTTCCATTCAGTCTTATTTTCAAGTTTTATGAGAGTTGGGAATGTATTCTATAAAGTATGCAGTTTGGTGTTTGTTTTTTTCCTTTAACCTAGTATAAACACTTTCCTGGCTAAAATCAAAAACTTCATAAAATCTTGAATGTCAACATAATATTCCATTCTATGAATACACCATAATTCATTTAGTTATTTCCCTAAAACTGTCCTTCTGTTGTTTTCAATTTCTATGAGACATGATGTTGGTTTAAAAGTTTAAGATCTTTGTGCTTATAACTTTGTTTCAATATTTCTGATTATACCTTTATGATAGAGTCACAAGAATGGAATTGCCATGCCAAATGGTATCAATATTTGTAACACTACAAAAAGCCAAACTGCTTTTTAGAAAAGTAGATACACCCCTTTCTCTTTGAGGGGAGAGGACACACCTGAATGGGGTTATCAAAACTGGACTGAAGTTTCATTTAGGATTTAAAGAAAGGGAAGTTACTGCACAGTATGAAAACCGCAGTCTTCAGATCAAACTGAGCTCTGGGACAAGTTCTGTAAGCTATTTTTTTGCCCTTAAAAGAGGAAAGGCCAAAATATTCCAGCCTGTATGCAACACATGCTGACTACCAGGAAAGTAATACTGAGCCTCAGATGATGACCGACCTATTATGCTTCTGGGGTCTACAATCCAAAAGACCATCCTACCCTCCTGACAGACATGGGATCCTAAAAAGTTAAGTGAGGAAAACATATATGTGAGGAAATTGTTAGGAATCTAAAAGCAAGGCTCTGATTGAAGGAGGCAAACTTATGACAAGTTGGGTTTTGTCCCCTTCACTTGCTTCACAGCCTAATCATATAGAAAAAGCAAGTGCTCCAACAGTCAGGAGTCTCGTCCTATCTGTCCTCAGAAACAACTAGCCTCTTGTTTGGATCAATGTTGCCAAAACTCTCTGAACTCAAATTCCTCATTTGTTAAATGACAAGGTCAAACAAAGTCCCTAGGGGTCACTCAGGTCTCTGATTCTGCAACATTCTTCTGTTTTAAAGGTACCAGGGGAAAAGGAGGAAGAGAGATTATTCTCTCTGAATGTATTACTTCTAATAAGACAGTCAATCTCTTTTTCTATAACACGACTAGATCAAGTAGTGTTTGGTCTACAAAAGAGATTCCACAAACTATGCATTCCCATTCCTTCAGAAAACAGGGACTAGGGAAAAAGCAGCAGAGAGATCTGGGAGCAAGGAGAAAAGACAGAAGGCTCACCATGACCATTGCAGTAGTAGATCCATTTCTCCCGGTTCTGGGTTGGAGTCATGGATTTCTTCAGCCCTGCCTTTTCCACAATGGCACTGGGATCCTGCCGGGGCCCCTTTTTCAGAGTCCTCGAGCTTTTCCGGATACTGCACACCACAATCACCACAAGCACCAGCAGCAGGAAAAGCACAATCATCCAGGGCAAATGCTCATTGATGTCAAAATGCTTGTGTAGGTTCTGTCTAGGATGTCCCCTCTTGGGGCCCTTGATGGGTGTGCTGGACTTCTCGCCCCCAGTGGCCTCCATGGACGGCAGCAGCTTCAGGATGTGTCTATGGTGGGGGCCTTGCTGGTGGTTGACTACCTGAAGGTTTGGGAGGGTCTTGTTCACATCTTCCTTCCCCCTTGCTGAGCTTGTGTTGTCAGGGACTGTCCCTTCCTGGATGCTACTCAGTACCTTTGGTCTAACAGAGGCAGAAGAGTTGGATTCTGTTGAGTTCATGCCTAGAAAAAAGAGTAAGGAGGGGGGAAGAGCTTTTCCATATTTGGGGATCTACACATTCCCTCCTTTCCCAGGTCATCTCCAAGCTAGGCCAGATAATCAAAGATGAGATGACCTTTGGGGCTTAAGAATAAATTATGTTGCACATTTTCATAAAGACCCTATGTGGAAGGCAAAAATGGAACTGAACCACTGAACTCACTTTCTTACTCCAAAACCAAGGGCATCCTTAAGGATCCAACAGCTGAGCTTGACAACTGCTTCTCCTGTACTTCATATACTGAGCAGGCACATACATGTGCAGAGATCTAATCAATTCTTATTTTCAGTTTTCAGAGAACCAGTTCAAATTTAATTCTTTGGTCCATCTTCCTTCTCCCACCTTTCGACTATTTTATGATGCAGTGGTAAAACTGAGAATATGACTAAGATAAAGAAAAGAAATCAAATGCAAATTTGACTAGTGAAAGACTTGGTGGGACAGGTCAGTGATTAAGAGCATCTGTTATCAAGAGATTAAACAAGATTTGGGCTGGCAGCTTAGCGGACTTCTCTCAGAGAAGTCTCCACAAGTAATCCTCATTAAGAAGTATGAGAGATGGGAATTTTGAGTCCCTAGAGACAGGACTTGGCCTAAGAAAAGCTGGAGTGGCCATCTGAGCTCTTGGAGGCTGTTTCTTCATTTCAATTGGCAGTTGTAAGATGGCTGTCTCCACAGGGTTATCATGAAGGTTGTAATCATGCATGAGAGGACACTAGGAGGAACAACTAAAGTGGGTCATCATCTCATGAAAATTACATTCAATCAAAAAGAATTTGAAAATAAAGGATAAATTTTATATTTTGCTAGAGGTTCTGATGGAAAACTTGAATAATTCATACAAGGAGTAAAGTTAAAATCATTGGGAAAAAATAAAGTTATTATTTTCCAGACATGACTGCTAGTTACCTTCAATCTGATACAAATTTGCCTATTTCCTGATGCTCCTAACTTTCCTACCCATTCTTTGCCCCACCTGGATTCAAAATTCGTCCCTCACTTCCAGATGTAATGATATTTTCTCCCTTTCTCCCTCTTTCTCTGCTCCTGCCTGTGTCTGCCTGGGACTGACTCCATGTTGGAAAACTTTTAATCTGGAAGGAACCTGAAACATCTAAATCATTCATTTGTTTGACAAGTTTGAAACCGAGACCTGAAGAGGTTAAGTGACTTACATAAGGTCACACGCTGTCCTTGTTTCTCTTGGTTCATATTTTATAGCTTGATGTGACCTGGTTTTTAGATATTTGATCTCCCCTAATAGAAAAATTCTGAGTCTACATGTTTCTAATAAGTCCAAAGAAGCCAGATTTAATTAGCCACCATTTGAAGGCCTCTTCTCCAAGGGGTGACTTTGGAATACACAAAGTGGAGAAAACATCTTTGGTACAAGCCCACTCTTGGTACCGCCACTGGGCTCAAAGCCTTCCTCAAATAAATAATTCATGAGGTTAAGTTACCTTTGGGAATATAAGTGGAGGAAGGGACTTCGTGGGAATCCATGTGCTCTGGGCGTGAAAAGATGGCTGTGCCAGGGGAAGGTGAGGTGGAGCTGGAGAAGGACGGAAGTGTGCCACAGACGTTGTCTGCCTCCTTGGTCCCCGGCTTGATCACCACCAGGTTCTGACTCAGACAGTCTGTGTATGCTTTGCATTTCATCACACTAGAAGGCACATCTGAGAAGGTACCCCGAGCACACTGCTTACACCGCACATCCTCAGTCTCTGTCCCTTTCTTCCGCACGCCCCAACCCACAGGACACACCGTATGGGGGGCACAGGTTGCGTTAGACTGGAACATGCCAGGTGGGCAAGTGCATTCTCGGTCAGTCAAGGCAGCACAAGGTAATTTCTCAATCATTGGCCACGGGCATGGCTGACTACAGTCATGGCATTTCTCTATGCCATTCTCATGCCTGGTAAAAGTCCCTGCAGGGCAACTGCTGCAGACGCGCAGGCTTGTGTTGGTACAATGCTCAGAGACATAGGTTCCTGCTGGACACTTGTCACAGGTTAGCACCTGGCCAGTGGCACGGTCAACATGGCGGTATGTGCCAATGAGATTCAAGGCCTTCTGTTCTGGCTGAGCTGTGGTGGTGCTAAGGAATCCAAGCTGAAAGAAACAGAAGGGGAGGGAAAGGAACAAAAAGCAAGAAGATGTTACATAGGAGCAGAGGAGAAAAAGGGTCAACAATTCCAGCACCACCATCATCATTCCTGTTAAAGATCCGACCAGGACTGCATCCTCTTGATAGCGTGCTGCAACACAGTAGAACTACAGAAACGAAGACGTGGATCCCATCCTACAGCTTGATCTACTTGCTGTGATGCTTTGGTTTCATTGCCTGACTTTTGCCTCAGCTTCCTTTTTTACCATTTGTAAAATGAAACTTACAATGCATCTCAAATTGATTATAAAAATCAGTTGAGAATATGGATGTGAAAACACTTCGTAGCTGAGATTTAAAATGTTATATACGGCTGGGCGCAGTGGCTCACACCTGTAATCCCAGCATTTTCGAAGGCCAAGGCACGCGGATCACCTGAGATCACGAGTTCGAGACCAGCCTAGCTGACATGGTGAACCCCTGTCTCTACTAAAAATACGAAATTAACCAGGCGTGGTGGCACATGCCTGTAATCCCAGCTACTCGGGAGGCTGAGGCATGAGAATCGCTTGAACCCGGGAGGCGGAGGTTGCAATGAGCCGAGATCGCACCATTGCACTCCAGCCTGGGCGACAAGAGACTCTGTCTCAAAAAAAAGAAAAAAAAAAAGTTATATGCTAGACAAAATCCAAATGCAAAAGGAAAATAACTTGCTAAATAGTTCTCTTCCTTTCTCCAACCCCAATGTTAAGCTGTCATTTCATGGTGGGAGGACAAGGCAGCTGAGAACCAGGAAGGCATGCATTCAAGCTGCCACTTCCACAGCACCAGATTGACTGCTTGGCATTACCTGACAGTCACGGCATGATTTTTTCAGACGGTTTGCCTACGTGAAGCTAAACTTTTATTTATTTGTCAAAACAGAGGCGGGCCTTTGGCATTTTTGTGATGTGCTTTAAACAACAGAGTTGATGCTTTTAGATTCACATTCACACCCTGTTTGTTCAGCCTTTGAAGACCATAGCTACGAAAGTATGGGCCTGCAGCCACCCAGGAGAGGAAGCACAAAGCTAGACCCAGCAAGAGGGAGTCAACAGGCACTTAGGGGAAAGGAAATTATATTTGTGGGACTAAATCCTGAGGTCCTTCTGAGAAGACAGTGGGGGAGAATAAGAATATTAAGAGGAAGTTTTTCTGCATTAATCAATATTGAGAAGTTCCAACAGTTTTCACTATCCTTTATGAAATGCACAAAGTTTATGTGTCAGGGCAATAATGGCTGCCCCAAACTACCAGCTACCCAGCAGGGCAAATTCCCTCTAAATTGGCTGCTACAGCAGTGACTAAGAGAATAAATCAAAAATTTTTTTCATAGTGATCAGTTTCTGTCTTTTTAGCACCTTGACACTTAATTCAAGGTTCAATTCTCTCCCACCCCAAAATTTAACTATTTGAATCAAAAGTATTTCCCTGAAGTCCCTTTCCCCTATCCCAGAGCTGCCCATCTAGTTAAATGACAATATTGAAAACTAATTTTCAGCTTATGACGGTATATTCATTTTTTCTGTCAAGACCCTCCCCTCCGCCAAAAAAAAAAAAAAGGGACAGTTGTTGATTCTCTTGTGAACAAGCTTAACCTCATCTTAGAGCCTGGAAAAAACCTCCTGCTTGATGATAAAATCTGTAATGTCTTCCCTTTTCCCTTCTGACTTTACCTTTTGTTTTCTTGTCCCTTCTATTTGCAAAATAAGCCCCAGTCACCTTTTTCCGAGCACAGCAGATGCACCGGATAAAAGGAACCATCCTGTGGAGCCCAAGTTACATTTGTCAAGAATACCAGCCGGGCACAGTGGCTCACGCCTGTAATCCCAGCACTTTGGGAGGCCAAGGTGGGTAGATCATTTGAGGTCAGGAGTTCGAGACCAGCCTGATCAACATAGTGAAACCCTGTCTCTACTAAAAATGCAAAAATTAGCCAGATGTGGTGGCGCATTCCTGTAATCCCAGCTACTCAGGAGGCTGAGGACGGATAATTGCTTGAGCCTGGGAGGCAGAGGTTGCAGTGAGCCGAGACTGCACCACATTACTCCACCCTGGGCGACAGACTCAGACTCTGTCTCAAAAAAAAAAAAAAAAAAAGAAGAAGAAGAAATAAAAGAATACCAACGACGGGATTAGACCCTATCTCCCCACTAAAGACCCAACCCAAGAGGTTGCAAAAGTGGCTCTGCTCTGTACTTCCTGGCGTGTCTACATGCAAAAGCAGTTTTAGATAGCTGCGGTGTTCTGAAAGTTTGAAAGCTGTATTAGTAACCCAAATGGCAGCTTATTACGCTTCAATTAATGAAAGAAGAGAACTGAACCCAAGATCTGGGCAGGGAGTGGTGGTCGACGATGAATTATCACTCTGATGCGTTGTGTGATCTAAGTCAGCCTCCCTACCTATGTGGGAGGATGGGCGGTCAGATACACCCACACACACTCACCAGGGTGGCTCTGCAGAACGAGCACAGGAGGTCATGAATAGCAAGCATGTGTGGATTTGGGTATGGAGCTGGGGTAGGCTTCCTACAGCTCTCTATATTTCCCCCCAGATATGCACTTCTAAATCTAAAGTAAGGAACCCTGATTACTGAGTTACCAAAGAGGTTTTCCCAGCTGTACATAAAACCCACCTCCCAACGCCACAGCCTCCACACTCTTTCTCAGACTTTAAGTGGATTTTAGAGTTCTTTGTTCATTTGGAATAATAGATCAAGTTTCTAATTAAAGCAAAACTCGGCCCTGTTTAAACTGTATCATACTGGGTAACCCACTTTACACAATGTGTCTCTAAAAAAGAACCTTTAAATTACCTCACACAACAAGAGACAATTCCAGTTCCCACAAGCAGAGCCAACAAACAATGATCCTTCCGCAGTCGTGTGCGGGCTGAACACTAGAAATGAGATATGGCAAAAACTAGACACTATGAATTCATTGGACAAATGCTTACTGAAGATCTAATAGGTGTGTGCAAGACACCATGCCATGGGCTGCGAATAGAACCTTGAGAACTCTATTCCAGCCCTTATGAAGTTTACATTCTAGGTTGGAATGAATAGAAAAAGAATATACTCAATTCTCAACTCCTGACCTCAAGAAAAAGTAATTACTCAATTAGAATTGAGATCACTGCTGAGAGAGAGAAATATAGAATCCTATGACAGGGAATTTAACAGGTGCTTCCCAGCTCAGGGAAGTTAGAGAAACATTTTGATATAGCTCTTAAGGATGGAGAGGCAGAAATTAACTCCAGGTAAGAAGCAGTGAAAGGGGGTTAGACAGAGGGAACACCAGAGCAAAAGTGTGAAGCAGAAGGAAGTTCAGTACAGGAACTAAAAAGCTCGTGGCTCTATCTCAAGATGCAACAGAGGGGCCAGAGTTACATCTGAAGAGCCTCCACATGCTGATCTTAATTCAAAATGCAATGAGAAGTCATTAAATGTTTACATGATAGGTGGGGGGAGGAGGCATATAATTGCACCTGTGAATAAAAAAGCTATCTGCTTCAGAGCAGAGGGTGAAAGGGGTATATGGGAAAGTAGACGAGAAAACCCAGTTAGAGGGTGAAAACCAACATGGAAGGTGGTAGTGACTCAGACTAGGGTGGTGGATGTGGAAATGGAGAGAAAGTAACAGATTTGAGCGCTCAGGTTAGCTGAAGTTGGTGAACGATTACTTATGGAAGGGGAAAGAGGAAGAAATCAGTGGTTTTCAAATAGGACTTAAGAGAGCACTGGACAGAACACAGCTCTCAGGATGCCCCTTAGACCAGGGAGGAGGGGAGGTAAGCTCCAAGCCCCCCATCTCTGCCTAAACCAACCATCTCCACTTTACCAATTTGCTAATATGGCTTTCCAAGTAAGAATTCATTTGCAGGGGGTTTATTCCTAAAACAAGTCTGAAAATCACTGAACTAGAGGGACCTCGAAGGCCTCTTCCAATTCTGAAGTAAACAGTTAACCGTGCTACAAAGCTGGAGGGACCGTTCCATGGACTGTTTTGCCTGAGTGAAACCCTGCTGAGAGGAAGACTTGGCAATATCCCTTTCTCTTTATAGAGACTCAGATGGCACCTGAGAAAAGCCATATTCCTAAGGCCTTTTAGTCAACTCATGATCTAAAACTGGGCTTTTCCCACTAGCCTGGTGGCAACCCTCTGCTTTCTAAGAAAATTAAAACACTGCAGAAATTATTCCCAATGATGATCTGGGAGTGAAGCAATGGGAAATGGGGATGAGGTGGACCCCATTCAAAAGTGGCATTTAAGAATGTTTTCTGTATAACACGACAACAAGTTGAGATGCCACCCAAAGCTAATGCTAGGAAAACACCTGAATTAGGGGACGCAATCATTGAAAAGTACAAGAGAGTGGGAGCCAAAAGATCTGAGGTTGAGTCCTACCTGGTCAAGATCCTTAATTCCTTCATTTGTACAGAGTTGGATAAACTAGATCAGAGGCTCACCAAAGCCTCAGGTCTCAAAGGTAGCATCAAAATTACCTGGGAAGCTTTTTTAAAAAAATCACATCCCAGCCCCATCATCTGAGATCACTACGAGTCTGCAATGGGGCCAGGAATTTATTTGTTTTTAGCTTTGGTACATTTTCTTTTTAAGCTTTCCAAGTGATTCTGATGCCCATCCAAGTTGTGGATACCCTGAACTAAGGGCTCTAATCTCTGGTTCTGAGACACATTTTGGAGACAGCCCAATCGCACTCTCAGCACCACTCTCTTAACCAATCTGGCACTTTTAATTGTTTTAATATTGCCCTGTATTAATTAATATTTTTATGATGAAAATAAACATTCATGTAATAATTCTAACAATTAGGAACTATAAAGTAAAACACTTAAGTCTCTGCTCAAATCCACTCATTTCCAGAGAGACTCACTGTTAATTTTGGTGCACATCTTTCCAGACCCTTTTCTGAGCATTTACACATAATACATACGCACATGCATGCATACCTTAAATTGGCTGTTCCCATTGATTTTTGTTTTGTTTTGTCTTACATATCCAAGGGGACTGTCGATACATAGTGTTCTGTGGTTTGCTTTTGTTCATCTTCTAACACTGCATCACTAAAATTTGCAAGTTGGACTAGGTTGTATTCACCTCTAACCCTCTAAGTGTTTACAATTATTTCTGTCAAGTTCCACCTTCCCTGTAAAGCCTTTAAAATTATTCCTAGACACCCAGATTCCAAGCAGATGAATGAACTCTTCATCACATTTCCTGTTTCTGTTCATCATATTGGTCCTTAATTATATATTGTCTTGTGATGTTTGCTGATGGCCACTTAAGTATATATACTTATCTTCCCATAATGATTACAAGCAGCTCAAGGCCAGGGACGACCACATAGATTGCATTTCCTCCCTTGCACAACTACCTCAATAATGAAGATCATGGGAATAAGAAGCAAAGCATTCTCCAAGCCAGGGGTCAGCAAACTAAATCCCACAGGCCAATTGTTCTTATAAACACGTTTATTGGAATTCAGCCATTTATGTAGGTATTGACTATGGCTGCTTTCATACTACAGTGGCAGAGTTGAATAGTTCCAAAAGATACCTTATGTTCTGCAAACTTAAAATATTATCCAGCCCTTTACAGAATACACCATATATACTATATGCTGGATAATATACTATCCAGCCCTTTATAGAGAAAGTCTGTCAACACCTGCACAGGGCAGTCAAAAGAAATGTCAAAAAATACAGAGAGCAGAAGCTCATTCACAGGAATCGTCAGACCTCTGAGAGTTTAGCAATGAGTACTGAGATCTTGGCTTCCTTTCTTGACACCCACTCCAACTCACACACCAAATCTCATCCTTTCATCCCCTGCTTAAAACTCTCAATCACTTCCCACATGACTTAGGATGAAAGGCAAAGTCTTTAACAAAGATAGGACTTTCTCTGGAATGCCACCCCGACCACCTCTCCACTAATAAAAACAAGTTTCACAAGATCCCCTCATTCCCATTTTTTCCCCCAGTATGGCTACCACATTTTTGTACTTACCCATTTTTCTGTTTAGCATGTCTTCCCCTATGGATCACAAGCTCCATGTGGACAAGGATCAAGTGTATTTCATTTACTGGTGCTATCCATGCCCTCAAGGACCCGACTCATGGTAACATCTGACAAGTGTTAGTTGCATAAATGAATGAATGGACTT
Source organism: Piliocolobus tephrosceles (assembly GCF_002776525.5). Lineage (NCBI taxonomy): Eukaryota > Metazoa > Chordata > Mammalia > Primates > Cercopithecidae > Piliocolobus > Piliocolobus tephrosceles. The sequence goes on along the minus strand of NC_045438.1, from coordinate 121,609,001 downwards.
ACAGACCATAAATAATTAGAACAAGCATATTAGAAGTGGTGGTAGAGGAGGTTGCTAAAGATGAGTGCAGGTTTTTTTTGTTGTTGTTGTTGCTGTTGTGTTTTTTTTTTTTTTTTTTTTGAGACAGAGTCTTGCTCTGTCTCCAGGCTGTCTGCAACCTCCGCCTCCTGGGTTCAAGCTATTCCCCTGCCTCAGAGTCCCGAGTAGCTGGGACTACAAGCGCCCCCCACCACACCCAGCTAATTTTTTGTATTTTAGTAGAGACAGGGTTTCCCCATGTTGGCTAGGATGGTCTCCATCTCTTGACCTCGTGATCCGCCTCCCTCGGCCTCCCAAAGTGCTGGGATTACAGGCGTGAGCCAACATGCCCGGCCGAGTGCAGGTTTAAAAGCAAGCAGGAGAAAACCCAAAGCCTCCACAATGTAGCCACAATAACTCAAGAGATAAAGCAGTCTGGCCTTATACCCTTCAGTACAAGGACAGATACTTCATTTCATCTCCAAAGACCCTGAGGACATCACTCTGTTTTAACAGAACGACAAATGGCTTACAGGAATTACACTCTGCAGGGTACTTAAGGTGACAAGCAAATGTATCAAAGAGTTAAAACATTCCCTCCTCATTTCTTTCTTTTTTTTTGAGGGGGGCCAGGGGGTCTCACTATGTTGCTCAGGCTGATCTCAAACTCCTGGCCTCAAGCATTCCTGCCACCTCAGTCCCCAAAAGTGCTGGAATTATAGGCATGAGCCACCCCTCTTATTTCTTCACAAAAGGTAATACTAACTTGGTGATTAGAATTATAAACAGCATAATAAGATTATCCTCTGGAAGTTATCTATGCCCTATCCTAGTTTAAACTTTAGTTATTTGGAAAATTTCATTTATCCAAGACATTTATTTCACCAACAATGGATACATGAGTTAAATATCAGTGTGCCATTCCAAACTGTACAGGATTTATGAGCACTATAAAATGCCTACTGAATGATTGATTAAAAAGTAAACCCAGAACAACACAAATTTCAAAAAAGGGAGGAGGTAGCTCTAAATAACCAACTGTAAAGACTCCCAGGGTCTCAGCATTCACCCTGGTGAGCCACATCACACATCTCCTGTTGTCACTTCTATTCTAGGACACAGAGATGGGCCTGACTAAGGACAGGAAGCACCCAGATCTGCAAAGACATGTCAGAATGTTGATGCCTATTTATTCTTTAACAATTCTTACTCCATGACCTCATCCTTCAAACAAACAAAAGATTCCTCACAGCTGATGGTTACAATATATTTTTGTCATTCTTGTTCCCTATCAAACTCTAATAATTTTTAGTGGAAAATCAGCAAAGTCAAGGCAGCGATACACTTTTCTTCTACTCATAAAGGACAGGCAGAGAGACTGCCTAGGAGTTTGTTGTAGAATTTTTTTAATGCTGCATAAAACTAATATTTTGAAGAGGAAACCTGTTACCATAGAGATGATGCAACCAAGTTATTCCTGAGATGGTGAATCTAAAACATGATAACAGATGATCAAAAGGCAAAAGCCAGGCAGAGCTAGACCTTTCAGAATTTCTTATCATTTTATTTTGAGCATCATATTAAATGTGTAATATCAAGACACTGGCTGCTTAGAATTCTGTAGATTTGAAGTGGGGGAAAAGGAACGCTCAAAGAGGAAGGCTTCAAGGACAGAGCTTCCACAAATCCCAGACAGAACTGTTCCCAGTTATGTTATATACATTTGGTCAACTCTTGCATTTGCTACTATCCTCTCTGATTTAAAAAAAAGTCTTCTGTTGCTAAGACAAAAGCAGGGACCGTTTTTAAAGCTGGCGAATATAGAGGATGCCAAGGCTAGAATGTGCTGACTGCAGGACTGGAAGGAGGCAAGCTCAGGGGACACTGGAAAAAGGAAAAGCCATGAGAGAGTTAACCCAGGTGCTGTTTTCCCTGGAACCTGCAATGCAGGAGAGTGTACACTCAGCAGCACTCAGTCCTGGGGCCACAGAACCTCATCTCCTTCCATGTCCTTAGAAATAACTATTTCTAAGACTTCTGCATACATGAAGAAGCCAAGAGTAGGCTACCCATTTATTTAGTTACTAAGTAGTAAATGAATTGGCATTTCATGCAAGACAGGAGGAAAGATGCAGAAGGAATGTTACTCTGTGCTCACTAAGGATTTAAAGAAAAGCATATGAACCAAGGCAAAACCAATGACTCCAGCCAGTGCAGCAACTCCAGCATAAAAGCACACATAAACAAAACCTATTAATATTTTAGCCTATAGCGTGCTGAGCAGCCCAGATCTACCAGGTACTAGCTAGGTGTGATAGTGTGATCTAATAACTATATATTTGGTCTCTGTCCCTGGTTTCTGGTGCACAACTCCTAAAACCTTAAAATCTCCAGTCATAATAGTGTCTTTTGTATGCTAATGAGATGATTGGTGGCTGGGGGCTGCTAAGTAGCTTCAGGATAGGGGCTGGTCATAAGAAAGACCAAGGTATGATTGAAGGGTTGGGACTTTCAACTCCACCTCCAACCTCAGGGAAGGGGAGAAGGACTGAAGGTTGAGCTGATCACCAAAGGCTAGTGATACAATCAATCATGTCTAAGTAATGAAGTCTCCATAAAAGCCCAAAAGGACTGGGGTTTGGAGAGCTTCTGAACACCTGAACACCTGGAGATTCCTGGACGAATGGAGGCAAGATGGTGCACTTCCGGGTTCTTCTTCACCACCAACTCTTCCCGCGCGCGCGAGAATGCAGCCGGTGCCCGGGAAGGTGCAGACCAACTGGGCATGCGCCAGGTGACGTCAATCCGAAGAAACCAAGATTTACCTGGTCGCACCTGCGGAACGCCCCTGACACGCCTGTGCCCTGCCTATTGCCCTCCCACTCCTAGAAAAGCCGCTCTCCGCCATTGAGCCGCGCGGCCTTCTTGCAGCCCCACTCCTGTCGGGATGTCGGGACTGTGGGAAGTCTGTCCGAGAGCCCCACCGCGGGGGGACTCTGCCGGCCTCCTTTGCCGGAGGCCGACAGACTTCTCCCGCACACCTTAGGTTACCAAAATAAACGTGCAGTTTTGCGCCTGACCTTTGCCTACTTGCTGGTTCTTTTGTGCTCGCTCTGGTGGTCTTAGAAAAACAAGACAGATGGTGCCGAATCCTGGAGATTCCTGGAGGATGGCGCACCCAGAGAGGGCATGAAAGCTCCATGCCCCTTCCCACACACCTTGCCCTACGCATTTCCTCCATCTGGCTGTTCATTTGTATCCTTTATTAAGAAACTGGAGTTGGGCATGGTGGTACATGCCTGTGGTCCCAGCAACTCAGGAGGCTAAGTAAAGTGTTTCCCTGAGTTCTGTGAGCCGCTCTCGCACATTAATCAAACCTGAGGAAGGGTTTGTGGGAACCTTGATTTACAGCTGGTCAGGCCAAAGCACAGGCAAAATAATCTGCGGCTTGTGCTTGACATCAGATGTTGGGGGCAGTCCCCTGGGACTGAGTCTTTAAACTGTGGGATCCGACCCTACCTCCAGGTAGACAGGTCAGAACTCAATTGAATTAGAGGGCACTCAATTGGTGTCTGCTGGAGAATTTGGTGTCAAAGGTGTTGTATTTAGCCTTGTGTGCGAGTAGAAAAACATGTTGGATTTTTTTTATCCTTAATTCTGGGTGGTCTTGGCAAATGACTCACTTCTGTGTCTCTGCTTCCTCATTAGTATAAAGGAGTTAATTAGCAATACCTACTCTTCAAAGACTGTTTTGAGAATTGTTAATACAGATAAAGCAGGCAAAACGTGTCTGACACATAGTAAGCATTCCATAAATGTTATTTTAATTATCAATCCCGCCAACTTAACGATGTACTATATTTTAACAATCTTTTAGTTTTTTACTTTTATTTTTCAAATTTTCTAACCAGTGATGGAAAATCCTTTCTCTTTTTACTTTTTTTTTTTTTGAGTTTTTTGAGACGGAGTCTCGCTCTGTCACCCAGGCTGGATTGCAATGGCACGATCTGGGCTCACTGCAACTTCTCCCTCCTGGGATCACGCAATTTTCCTGCCTCAGCCTCCCCAGTAGCTGGGATTACAGGCGTGTGCCACCATGCCCAGCTAATGTTTGCATTTTTAGTAGAGATGGGACTTCACCATATTGACCAGGCTGGTCTTGAACTCCTGACCTCAAGTGATCTGCCTGCCTCGGTCTCCCAAAGTGCTGGATCACAGATGTAAGCCACTGCACCTGGCCAAGACAATCTTTTAAAACACCCCAATTAAAATGCAAGTATTCAATTCCTGAGAAGTGTATCAAATACTTTAGATTTTTAAAAGCTATAATCCTGAAACAAACCATCCCGGACTAAGAGCAAGTAACAAAACAAAAAATACAGACTGCACAGCAAAGAGTTAAAAGAGAAACATGGGTCCACTAGCATTTTCAAAACATTTACAATAAAAACTTGGTATACAGCAAATGAGAAAACACAAGAGAGCAGAAAGGATTTACTGTTAATAAGTACTTTAGATAACTGGAGAAGAATTTAAGTAAGCATTTCCCACAGTGAGTTTCCCTGATCTAGTCCCATGCGATATTAATGATTCTATGGTCTTAAAAAAGAGTGAGCATGGGAGGGCAAGGGGAGAGGATCGCTTTAACCCAAGAGCTTGAGACCAGTCTGGCAACACAGGGAGACCCCGTCACTACAAAAAATTAAAAAAAAAAAAAAAAAAGCCAGGTATGGTGGTGTTCCAGCTACTCAGGAAGCTGAGTGAGGTAGGAGGATCACTCGAGCCCAGGAGGTTGAGGCTACAGTAAGCTGTGATCACACCACTGAACTCCAGCCTGGGTGACAGAGCAAGACCCTGTCCCAAATTAAAATAAATAAATAAAAATTTTAAAAGAGTGAGTAAGTTCCAGTACCTGCCTGTTTCTGCTCACAATCTAAGATTGGTTTTTACATTTTAAATAGTGTTTTAAAAATCCAACAAATAATCATATTTTGTGACATATAACAATGATGTGACAATCAAATTGTAGTGTCCACAAATAAAACTTTATTGGAACACAGCCACACCCAATCTCTTAGGTATTGCCTAGGGCTGCTCTCACCATTCAAACACAGAATTAAGTAGTTAGAGCAGAAATCACATGGCCCATAAAGCTGCAAATATATATTATCTGGTCCTTCACAGACAAAGTTTACCAGCCCCTGGCCTAAAACTTTAGAAAGTGCTCCTGATTAGAGCCTTCTCTCAGAAAGCCGCAATTAATATTAACCTATTGACGGCGCCAGCAGGCCCTGCAGGAGAGCTGCCAGCAATGGTGACTTAGTTGAACCTAGCACTCCCTAAACATAGTTGACCATAAAACCCTTTCCTCATGCAATGAGTATTACTGTCTTGCAGAACATACTAATGTAGTTCTTACCACAAATATGACACTGAAGTCCAAAAAGTCAATAAACCCAACATTTGAAACATCACATAGAAAATTCAAAGTTATCAGAATAGTTCATTGCACCTGCAAAGAGATCAATTTCTGTTAAAATGAACAGCACCAATAAAATGAAAATATTCTCAGACACAAAATATTTTCAGACACAAACAAAGAAAAAGGTTTAAAAATATAAGTCTCAGCTGGGTGCAGTGGCTCACACCTGTAATCCCAGCACTTTGGGAGGCTGAGGCAGGAGGATCACTTGAGGTCAGGAGTTTGAGACCAGCCAACATGGCCAACATGGTGAAACTCCGCCTCTACCAAAAATACAAAAATTAGTCAGGCAGGGTGGTGCACGCTGTAATCTCAGCTACTCAGGAGGCTGAGGCAGGAAAATCGCTTGAACCCGGGAGGAAGAGGTTGCAGTGAGCCGAGATCGTGCCACCTTCACTCCAGCCTGGGGGACAGAATAAGACTCTATCTCAAAAATAAAAACATAAATCTCAACTTTTATGTTATTAAATATAAGAATATTAAAAGTAGAATGTAAAAATATGACATACACTGCTAATAAAAGCTTATAAAACTGAAAATGTATATAAAGAATTCATGCAAATGTGGCTAACATAACTCCTACTCAATCGTTACGACAGAGGGCTACATGAGTACATAATTACAAAGGTGATCATCCTATGGATAAATGTCTGATATCCCTAGGAGCTATTGAAATTCAAATTTGCACAACCAAGGACCCTCATATATCTATAATTAAAGCAGTGTAAATAAATTATAGTTATAAACTCCAATACTGGCAGTCTTGTGGGCTAGAAAGCACATTTATAGGTGGCTGGTGGCATTCTAAATTAATTCAGTTCTTCTGGACTACAGTCTGGCAATGTGCAGCAAAAGCCATAAAACTGTTCATTCATTTCCTTTGACCCAGCAATTCCACTTTGAGGAACACAGCTTGGGGAAAAACCAAAAAGGAAAAAGAGCCATTGGTTTATACAGGGACAACTTCATTAGTGCTGCTTGTACTGGAAGACCAAAGAGACAGCAAGCCAAGCATCCAACAACCGTAGAATGGCTCAACACAGTGCCAACTGGAGGGGATAGAGCTATTAAAAAGTGGCAGCCATAAAGGCTTGAAATGAGTGAATCACAGGCACCTCAAACTTATTCAATATGTATCCAAACTTAAGGCCTCTCAGTTTCACCCACTGCTCCCCAAGCCTTCCCTTTCAAAGTAATCAGACCACCATAGACTGCTCAATGTGGGAACCTAGGAATCAGCCTTGATCACTGCTGTGTTTCAATATCACCTGCTCCTTCCTATCTCGCCATCAGCAAATCTCTCCAAAATTTCTATCCAGTAATCCCCATCTTCATTGTCACTGCCCCAGCACCATCATCTCTGCCCTGAATTACTGTAAAAGGTGCTAACTGGCCTCCAGCTTCTATGCTCCCCTTCTCTAATTCATTCTCCACAGAGCTGCCAGTGAGTTTTTTTTTTTTAATTGCATTCAAGTCATATTATTACCCTGCTTCCCACTGCACTCTGTGTGATGTCGTGATCCCTTAAAGGATCTTGTGTGATTTTGCCTCTGCCTGCCTTTTCAAGCTCGATCCATTGTCCCCATTCACTGAGCACCAACCACCGTAATCTTCTTTCTATTCTCTGAACATGTAGGCTCTTTCCTCCCTCTGGGCCATCCCACATACCGTCCTTCCTCCTGGCATATTCTTCCTTCTGTTCTTTAAATGGCTTGTTCTTATTAAGCATCACCGCTTTTATGGCATCCAAGAAAGAAAGCCCATGAATAGCCTTTCACTATCATATACCCAAAGTCTAGCAATGCTTGACATTTAATAGATGCCCCATAAATTTTATTAAATGGATAAAATATAAATATATCTCTCTAAGATAACAGAAAATATCTACACTAAGAAAAGCAGAACACAAGCAGGTACATACACATTAGTTTTAACTATACATAAATACTGTAAACAAAGGGAATTGAATTGAAATGACACATAAAGAGAATTCTACACCCAGTAGGTTCTTCTAGTCTGCCAACTTACATAAGTTTAAATTGTTCTTTCTTAATAAGTCAACTATTCTTCAGTTGTAGTTCAAAGGACTGAGATGTAACTCTAGCTCCAACTAACCTCTAAATTGTCTAGAATGAATGAACAGTTAGTTTAAATCAAGATCCTTCTGAAATTCATTAATCATTTATTGCTTAACTGCTATGTCTCAGGACATTGAGCCAGAAACACAAAGATGAAGAGCATATTATCTTTGAGAAGCTGAAAAACAGTATTAGCCCTGAGCTTTTCAAATGAGGAAACACACACAAACCTTGTCTATTTTGTTATTTTTCCTTGACCAGGTCAGCAAGGTTTAAACCCAAGAGGAGAGTGGAGTCATGGACTTCTACACATAAAGGAACAGCAAAGATTGAATCATGATATAGTTAGGATGTACGTCCTCTCCAAATCTCATGTTGACATGTGATCCCCAATGTTGGAGGGAGTGTTACGGCAGATGTTTGGGTCATGAGGTGGATCTGTCATGAATGGCTTAGCATTGTCCCATTGGTGATAACTGAGTTCTTTTAATTCCTACCAGACCTGGTTATTTAAAGAGCCTAGCACTTCCTTCCCTCTCTTCTGCTCCCTCTCTCACCATGTGACACACCAGCCGCCCTTCCCTTCTGCCATGACTAAAAGCTTCCTGAGGTCTTACCAGAAGCCAACCAGATGCTAACTCCATGCTTCTTGTACAGCCTGCAGAGAACCATGAGTGAAATAAACTTCTTTTCTTTATAAATGACCCAGTCTTGTATATTCCTTTATAGCATCACAAAACGGATTAACAAAAATATCCAGCTAAATTATTCTGGGGACCTGTTACCATTTGCCTTGGAATCTCTTTCTTCCTTCCCAACACTCCCACCTCTCCTCATCCTGGGTAAGCTGAGCTGGCCATATATAGGATGAAATCAAACAATGGTCTTGTCCCAAAGGTTATTTGAGAGACCAGAATTCCAACCTGTTTTCCAGGACAAATGATTAAATAATTTCCTCTCACCCTTTACCTTTTCCTAGTTTACTCAGTCTCTACAACCTACAAAGCGATGTTTAAAAGCTTACTTAAGTGAGTGCTACCAGTCAGTATGATAAGCCACACACAAACACATGACCTCTGACACCCCTCAAATCATGGAGTTAAACCGGTTTCTAAGAGACCTGAAATGAAAAGTGAAAAAAGGAAATACTAATAACAGATGGTACAAGCCCGTGCACTTATTCTATACAAATAACTAGGCTGGCAGCAAAGAAAACCCTAAAAGGTCCTCAAGTTCTCAGGATAAGTGAGTTGAAACTACATTGCTAAGCAGAACCCATGTCACACCGTTACTCACTAAACAAATATTTTTCAAAATGACCCAAGTAGCAGGAAAGCAAAGCATTCATTCCCTATTTATAACATTTCAATTTACAGGAGTATCTTTCCATCTTAGCCATGGCACCATTGCCTGTCAGAGTCACACCATAGGAAAATGCTGGAAAAAGCTTACCAATGACTGCATACCCTCCCCTTTCAATCGTTGCTCTCACTTTATGACCAGCAGTTTTAGTTAAAACTTCCAAGTACCATCATGGAGCAGAACTGCTCATTAAATTTCTGGAAAGAGAATGTTCAACTCTAGGGTAAAGTCATTCTCTTTACAGAAAACAAAATTCTGGTAAATTAAGGTGACCTCTCTCCTACCAACAACTTTCAGAAAAAGCAGTGTGCACAAAGCCACACTGACCTAGATTTAAATCCTCTCTCCTGCAGTTGCCAACTGCATGACCATAAGATTTTTCAAACTCCATTCGCTTATCTGTAAAATGGGGCTAATGCTACTACCTCATAGACTTGTCAGATGTATTGAGATCATTTGTAGAAGGTATTCAACACAATATCAAAGATAAGTACTCAATAAATAAGTGATAGTAATATCAATGATTAATATGAACACCCACTTGCTCATTCCTCCCCTCTGGGCTCTCAGAGCTGAAGCCCTATTGAATCCACAGCTGCTCTCATTTGATTCCAGGACTCATGGACTCACTCCTCTCCTCTCTCCTGAATCCATTAAGCTCATGCTCCTTTTCCCAAAACAGATAGATTTGCAAGGGAGCCAAGCAACAGAGCCACACAGCAATATTGAGAGCAGCGGAACAAATAGAAAAGTATATAAAGATTAGATAATGAGCCTTGCTATGACTTAGCTTACTAAGTGCCCCCGTTACTTTTCTTGTTTTTATTTTGGTTTAGCACAAAGTCTTAGGTATAATTTTTAAATATGAAGCCACAGGGCAACGTCCTGATCCCCACCCACACCCCGCTCAGCCCCACACCTGCCTGAGATCTCTCTGAGTGCAACTTTCCCACCACCCCACACATCTGTCATCTCAAAGCCAGGATACTGACAAGAAAATCTTCTGGTGGCTTTTAACACCTCTCAAGAACAGTGAGATTGCTATTGCCCACTGATCTCACTGAGATCACTATTGCTCACTATTGCTTTGAGTCAGCAGCCTAAATATCAGTGAACCCCACCTCTAGATAGCCCTCAGTCCTGCCTGTACTCACTGATATCTGCCAGGTTCCTCTCAGGTTATAACCTCTGCCCAAGCTCCTCCCCTCTTGGATTCAGGCTAGAAATGAAGGTGGTAAGAAAACCAGGTGGCAGCGTGCAAGTCAATTTAGGATTCCTATTTTATTTTTTGGTATTTGACAAACACAAACACTGGGGCAAGGCCAATATTTATTCATGATCTTGCCCCATCCTAAATAATCAAAGCTCAGCAGCTGTTGCTGCTACAGCCACAAAACCCAGCCTTCTGCTAATGCTAAATGAGGATCCAACTTTGGGGACCAAATTGATTCCTATTATGGCTCCTATTGTCATTCTGTCAAACAGACATATCTTTGTCTAATGGTCCACACTGAGTCAGCTCCAAGTGATCACTGGACACAAGCCCAAAGCTCAGAGATAACCTGGGCTCTTCCTGTCACAGAAAAGAAGCACCTGAGTTTGCCAAGAAGTTGCTGATGACCTGGTATCATCGGAATTTGCCAGGCCTGCTTGGGGAAAGAAAGCCAACAGAATATTAGTGCTTACTGGAAAATAAGCATGAGGAAAAGTCACTCAATTCATACCAGCCCCTGAATAGTAATGGTCCGATAATACACCTGACCATTTTGTGTCACCAAAAACCAAACCAAAAAAAAAAAAAAAAAACATGTTTATTTAAGGCAATTAGAGTTTACCTGCTTTATGAAGGACCAGCTGAGCACAAAATTAATTTGTAAACTGTCTATGCAGCCTCCAAAGAGGCTTTACCTCTCATCTTTGTGGATATAGTTGCCTGAAAAGTTAAAGTGTGATGTCTCCACATTCTGGTCTACAATGCAGAAAGGACAAAGACCATCTGCCAGAGCCAGCCCAGAAGCTCACACCTATTTGTTCCGACCCAATGAGAGCATACCTGGAGAAAAGGACTGTCTGCAAACTGCCCCAGAAAATATAGCATTAACTGTGCTTACCATATCCTGCTTGATAGACTTTGTCAACATTTAGCCACACTAAAACATGTCAAACAGGCATTAGGTGGATATATGCCTTTTCAAGTCTCCCTTTTTTTCCTTCCCAACTTAAGGTAGTCCTTAAATCCCATTTACAAGGAACTTTTTTTTATTGCTGATTTGATTTACTTGTGTAGTTTATTTACTTTACACTAGAGGTTTGTTTGTTTTGGACTGGACTTCAAGAAGATTCAAACACGTGTCTTCAGAAACAGTTCAGATGAGAGAGCTCAACTCCGTTATACACATTTTGAATGTAATGATAACTCATGGGGTCGGTCAGGACTCCTGCATTCCAGCACAGGTTTTGCACTCCCCATTCCTCTGATTAGAAGTTGCTTTCTCTACTGAGGCTAATGTATGTCATTCTCAGATCTGAAAGTGTTTTTTTTTTTTTTTCTCTCTGATTCTCAGACTAACAGCCAAAGTTACTTCAGGTATTTTAAAGATTTTAACATCAATCATATCTTGTGTATTACGGTAAGTATAGTACCTTCATCCACTGATTCCATATGAGCAAGTAAAACCCAACCAGCACTAGTGATGGCCATGTTCATTTTATATACCATATAAATTGTACCTTCATGGCAAGATCCAAACCCCAGTTCATCCCTGGGTTCCCACTGCCCAGGATAGTGCCTCGCTTAGAAAGGGTGCTCCATGCAGGTTCATTTGTAAACATGAAAAATGAGTCACTTCCCCAATAGAATATTTTTTTTTCTCTCAACCAAAAAATATAGGGTGTTAAATCAGTATTTTTTATGCTCCCTTCCAGCTTTCTCATTCTAGGATTGTAGAGCTAAGATATATAGGAGGGAGAAAATCTTTTGGATATAATATCAGCTCTAATTTAAAGTTCTGCTTGAATTTGCCACCAAGTCTTGACGTGATTCAGAACTTCAGCCCCCACCAGACCACTCCACGCCTGCCTAAACAGTCAAAGTGAATTGCCAATGTGCCAGGTAATGTACTTTGATAAATGAAGATCAGGAGGTAGCACTAAGCTACATGTCTAGTTTCAGTAACAGAAAAACACTATTACTTGGCACTTTCTAGGCAAACACACAGCTAGACAGGCTATAACAGCAAATAGTCCTCTATCTGGAATTCATAATGCTTGCAAAAGAGTGTTTTCTAGAACTTCACACCTGATACCCTTACCAGTTATGGCTCCCTTCTCTTCTGACTGCCTCACTGCAAACATCCTATCTATGCAGTTAAAGCGAGCTCCCTGAGGGCAAGAGGCGTCTCTGACTATGTATTGTCATGCTTGGCAAGCCATTCTAGAGCATTCCTTACCAGTGGAACAAACCTAAAGGTCTTGTCTCTGCCTTACAGAGATAGGATATAGCAAGGGTGAGTGTCTCAGGCAGGAAAGTACAATTGGTAAAGTCAAGATGGTGGAAGGTAATCTTAGATTCTGAAGACAAAGCATATCCATGCACATTAGACTTACTGGGTGTTGAGCAACAAGAACGTTTTGTCCACCTGAGCCCCAGACTTTTGAACCCAGCTCTTGTCTTTCAGTGTATGTTTTATTTCCTATTACCATGCAGACACTCATCAGAAGTAGAAGTACAAGCAGCAAGACTACTTCCTTCCAAAAGCATTCCTGTAATTCTCATTCATGTTCTGTAATGAACTAAACCGCCATCTTAACTGTTCCCCAACAACAACTTCTCTGTTGTTACGTTTTATTACCAAGCAATTTGGACTTGAGAAACATGCAGTGTAGCACAGGGCTAAAGGAGGACATGAGCTGAAGAGCCGGGCAGTCCTGAGTTCTGGCCCCAGCAATATCACATGCAAACTGTGTGGCCTGGGACAAAACAATGAAATTCCGGGAGCTTCCATTTTCTCAACTATAAAATGGAGATAATATCACCTGCTTCACAAAGATGCTATGAATAAGTGAGATATCATATACAAAGCACCTGGCATGTAGCAATTGCTCTCTCTATACATATACAATTGCTATATATGTGTGTTTATATATTATATTATATCATATTGTGTGCATGTATATTTGTATTTTTATAAGCTCATAGTAAGCTATCTTTCATGCAGTTAGCCAGTCATGACAAACAAAAAGTCACAACACAAAAATGACGACAATAAATACTGTCACACAAAAACGGAAGTATTTGAAAGAAGAGTGTTAGAAGACACAATAAACAGAACACTTTATTTGGATTATTACTTTTTAAATCTAACTGCAATATGTGGGCATGCCACTAACTTGCCCACCTCCCCCAGTAGTGTTCTGAGTACCCTGCCATGTGTACCCAGGCTCCAGTACCTGGTGTCCATCACGTTCACATGGCCAATGATCCCAATGGGATAAATACTTCTTGGAACAGTATCATGAGATCATCATTTTACACATTAGCAAAGTCTGTCCTGTGGACTTGGGCATGCAGAGTAAGAATGTGAAAGACAAAAGGCATTTCCTCCCCACCCTGGATGGGGATTATAACATAGTCTCTGCTGATTCCTGGCACACCCTCCAGTCACCCTTCAGGATGAAGGGCTCAACCTCATGCCATTCTATGAATTTAACTGAAGTCTTTTTAGCATAGCTAGCAGAAGAATAAGGAATCCTGTATTGGTTATCATCTTGAGACTGCTCTTAATCCCCATTATAAATTTTATTTTTTTCAAAGCAGCCAAACTTAAATTGTCAGGTCTTTAGTTGCAAATCCAGTGCAAAATTTTTAGGATAGGTTGAGTTTGATGACTTATTTTTTATTTTGGTTTTTGAGACAAGGTCTCACTTTGTGACTCAGGCTGAAGCGCCATGGCATGATCGCAGCTCACTGCAGCCTCAACATCCTAGGTTCAAGCAATCCTCCCACCTCAGCCTTCTGAGGAGCTGGGCATACAGGGGTACACCACTACCACACCCACCTGACTTCTTGTACAGATGGGGTCTCACTATGTTGCCCAGGAAAATCTCGAACTCCTGAACTCAAGCAATCCTCCCACCTTGGCCTCCCAAAATGCTGGGGTTACAGGCGTGAGCCAGGGCGCCTAGCCTGATGATTCAAAAAAAGGAGCTGGGCCCTTTCTCAGTTAAAGCAACCTACCGTTTGATTACATCAAGACCTTTGTTTAATTACCTACCTCATGCTAAAAGGTAAAATAAATGGAGTATTGCACAATGACTTAAGATTTAATCTGGGAATGGACTCTATGAGGCATATAATAATCAGATGTGTTGGAAGCACCCGAAACATAGTAGTGCATAGTAGTGGATCTAAGGCCGTGAAAAAGGAACCGATGATAATTCTCACTCCACTGAACTAGGATCAGTGTTCCCATGGACCTAGATGTGTTTCTCTCCACACCAAGACTGTCAATTCAGGTTCATTGTCCCAAGAGACTCCCCCACTACTGCTTACCATCCACCACACTCGTTTCAAAGATCTAAACCTTGGCCATGCCATTAATAAATGGGCAGAAAAGAGTTTCTGAAGGGAGACTGTGACTTGCTTCTTTATAAATGCTAAGAGTAACAAACTTTTCTTTAGTCTCTCTCTTCCTCTTAAAACACACACACAAGGAACCAGAGTGTCTGTAGGATGAATTCCCAGGCCATAGCAACTGCAATGCCCTGAGATCTAAGCAGTTCTTGGCTGGCCAGGCGTTAAGCCCTTTTTAGGAAGGAGACATCAAGCCTGCTTTTCCCTTACACAGCCCTGCCATGAAAACAAGCTCTTGTTTTTTGTTTTTGTTTGGTTTTTAGCTAAGAATCTCCATCCTTCCCGCAGGGATAAAAGATAGGCAAGGGAAGCTTAAGGGTTTGATCTCAAATTTTCTTTCATCTAACTTGCCCCTTCACCCCAATAGTTGGCAATCAAAGGAGGGAATTTGGGGGAAGTTGAGGGTAAGTTTTTGGTCAACATGATTGACCCGAGATATGGATGCAGCTTGGGCGATGAGGGAGACTGCACCACCCTGCAGGGTCACCTGCCTAGCCACAGGTAAACGAGGGATCGGAAAGACCGCAGAAAATTCATCTTCCTTTACACACATCTCCTTCCCCCTCCCCCCATTCGAGTGCCAGCGCGCTGGCTGGCTGGAAGTCGGCTCTTCGGAGGCGCCGGAGAGTGGGTCTAAGGGTGATATTTCGGCCTGCAGAACCTGAGACCCCACCCAAGCCAAGAGGGAAGAGAGAGGGTAAAGGGATGGAGGAGGGGGCTGCTTGCGCCCTGCTTGGGAATGCACCGCGAGGCAGCACCCGGAGGTCTCCGGTGTCCGGCGCGCACCGGTACCACTCTCTTCCACTGCGGTAGCATCCCGACATGACATTGCAGCTGCAACAAAGCGCCGGGCTCGGCCGGCCCCCGGAGCCCCACACCGCGGCCTCGGCCCCACACCACGCAGAGGGGCAGTGGCCGATGGGTGGAGGGCTGTGGCTGCGGGCGTGGGGAGCTCGAGGTAGGCCAAGTAGGGGGAAAAGCCCTCAAATGCGCAGAAGCCGGGCGGCCACCTCTAGCGCCTCCTCCAGCAAAGCCAGACTGCAAGGAAAACAATTCGTCTTCATTCCCCAGCCCCGGCTGAGCCCTGCGATTCCCCCAAATAACCTAGTCGAGGCCCTCCGGTATGTTGCTTTCCCTTGCAAACCCCTCAGTGCCCGTAACCCAGTCGGCCCGGCCCCGCGCCTCCCGAAGCCGCGGCCCGGAGATCCGCCCTGCTCCCGGAGAGCGGTTCCTTCTGCTCCGGCGCCGCCGCCACCCCCGGTTCCCGCAAGCGCTCACCAGCAGAAGGGAGCCCGCGATCATCGTGGCTCTGGCTCGGCGGGCGATGCGGCTGCAGGAGGCGAGGGCGGTGCTGCTGCTCGCAGAGGTCCCCATGGCTGAGCCGGGGACTCGCAGGGGCGCCCGGGGCGCGCGGCCCCACGGCAGCTGGAATCGGCGGCTGCTTCTGCCCAGCGCCGCATCCACCGCCGCCTCCCGGGCCGGGAGCCCATCTACCTCCAACACCCCATGTGCACTGCTGCAGCCGGGCAGAGGAGGGAGGCGGCAAGGGAGGCTCTAGGGGCGCTCAGCACCTGCCCAGCGGCGCGGCCGCCCAGGCGGGGAGAAGCCGCCGCGACTGCAGCCCGCGCCTCCGGGTGCTGTCCTCCGACAGCGGCTGTGGAGAACCAGGGAGGAGGGCTGGGCGCGAGAGATCAAAGAAACAACTTCCCATAGCGAAGCTTCCAGCCACTGCCAACCACCCTCCTCCGCTGCCCAGACTGGCCGGCGAGGACTGAGTCGGTGGCCACCGGGCGCAGGGACACACGTGGTGGCGCCGAAGGGGCGGGGGACCGGCCCTTTGTGATGTCACCCGGGAGGAGGCCGGGCTCTTTGTGCGGTTGGAAAGAGGAAGGCGTTCCAGGTACAGCGGGGAGGGAGAGGGTGCCCCTTGGCGTTCGCTGAGGGAATTGCACTCGCCTGTTGGCCCAGGGAAAGCGCTGAGAAAGCATTACATCCCTAATCTAACTTTACTTCTTTTTTTCCAAGATAATTCCAACTAAATTATTTCAGCTGCAGACGCCTTTCCATTGTTTCGGACACGATGACTAAATCAGACAGCGATGGTGAATAGACCACAGAGCACTTACATCAACTGCGTGACAAAAAAGGAGACCTGTGCGTTGCTTCCCCAACTTTGCTGCGCTGCGGAATCACCTGGAGAGTTTAAAACATGTATATTTATTCCTGGGCCCCACCTCTAGAGACTCTGATTTAATTGGAACAGGACATGACCTGGCCTGGGCATTGAGGTTTGTTGCTGTTGTTGGTTTGTCTTTTAAGTTTTCAAGGTGATTTTAATATGGGGCAAAGTTTGAGAACCTCTGGGCTTATGAATGCAATTAAAGAAATCCAAACTACCAGGATTTAAAACCCAGAGTCAGTGGTTTTGGGTCCATGGATGGTCTTGGAGAGGCTCCTTGAAATGTGTCAAAAGATGCATGTTCCTAATTTAAAAATCAAGAATTTAGAATTGGATTATCACTGAGATTTTTTTAAATCAAACTTCCCCCAAAAAATAATGCTAAAAATTTTTGAGTTGATTTCCAAAGGCCTTGTCAGGATGTGGATGGTAGAAGAGGTAGCACTCTGCTTCAGAAGGAGAAATGGAATATTCTCGTGGATCTTGGCATCTCACACACTTCTGAATGTGAGAGAGCACTTATTATCCCTTTCTTTGTTTCACCTCAGGAAGGCCGAGTCTCCTGACTGTGGCCACCATTTCTAGTATAGTGTTATCCATCATCTAGGTACTGACAGCACGGCACACTGTATTGATATTACCTCTTCAGCCGTCCAGTCGACACCCCTAAGTTGGGAGCCCTATGGTGCTGGGCTTATCTTAGCCTTCTTTGGTCCCATTTCAAAAGAATCACACTCTTTAAGCTATCAGCTTCAAGATCCAACACCCAGTGCTTCTGAAGGTAACTTGCTAAGTCGTAAGTACCAACGATTTACTTTATTAGTTAGCATGTTGTCCTTTGGTTCTTTGTTCTATGCACACTTTGGAAGAAACTAAAATTAATATGAGTGTTAATTCCAATCTATTATTTCAAACATGTGTCAGTATTGTCTATAAATGTTCGAGTGGGAAAAAAGCTACAATATATAACCTGTAGTGAAATTCAAAGAAGTTTTAGAAAATATTACCACTAAATATGGAGTTTGGGGGAGAGGATGATGCTTGCACTTGCCACTCTCTAGCTATTTTCAGAAGTTGAAAGAGTGAGGGATAGGTGCTGTGTTTTCATGCATAACAGTATCAATTTTTTCTCCAAAGATTCAAATGACTGGCCAATACTATTAAAAGGTTGTTTTTTTTTTTTAAGAAGTTACATAGGTATTAAAGAGGAGGAGGAGTTTCAAATACGTTTTTATTTAGTCCATTTTACTCCTTGCATCCAAACTCACATTTTTCATGGTAATATCTGGTGAATTTGCTCTAAAATGTTGAGCAAGTTTAGAGTTTAGTGTCTGGGTTACTATGCAGGTATAAGAAGTTCTCAACTATTTATCTTCCTAAAACTAAAAAAAAAAATGGTTTACTTGTGCTTGGACCACTTTGAAACTTCATGAATTCCTGGTGTTCCATTGATCACATCAAGTTGAAATTTAATATACATTTTGAGAGATGAAAAAACTCAATTCTGTTTACTACTAACATTTAAATACGTGTCCCTCTATAGAGTGACAGATTATAGATAATTTGAATGTAGATGCAGTGTGAAATTTTATTATTTTGAACTGAAATGTATAAATGCCTTCCATTTTGAAGTAACAATGCTGCAACCATTGAATAACTCACTACCACATTTTCGATATGGTAACTTAACATGTCTGTTTTCTGGGAAAGGATAAAAATTCAGTGATACGTAAGGAAGTTCCTTCCCAAGTTCCAAGGAAGGAGGAGATATGTGTTGATAAATCATAATTATAGCTAAATTTTAAAGTAAGGCCTAAGCGAGTTAATCCAATGTCATCTTTGCCATAAAAATGACTCTGTCTCCACCCTCCATCCTAACTGTGGACTTTCTGTCTTTCTGCCAATGTTGTACAATTTTCCTAGCTTTCCAGCCTTAAAAATCATTGCTAATTCTTTTTTTTTTTTTTTTTTTTGAGACAGAGTCTTGCTCTGTCGCCCAGGCTGGAGTGCTGTGGCCGGATCTCAGCTCACTGCAAGCTCCGCCTCCCGGGTTCACGCCATTCTCCTGCCTCAGCCTCCCGAGTAGCTGAGACTACAGGCGCCCGCCACCTCGCCCGGCTAGTTTTTTGTATTTTTAGTAGAGACGGGGTTTCACCGTGTTAGCCAGGATGGTCTCCATCTCCTGACCTCGTGATCTGCCCGTCTCGGCCTCCCAAAGTGCTGGGATTACAGGCTTGAGCCACCGTGCCCGGCCAAAAATCATTGCTAATTCTTTCCTCTTCCTTAGTGCATTCCAAGTAACGCTCTTCTAACCTTTCATTTTTTTTTCTATTTTATCTGTCTTTCTTGTTAAAAACCTGATATATACATCTGGATACTGAAGAAATCACCAGATTTACCATCTTACCTTTTTATTTTTTTTTTAACTTATCCTGCACACTTTCAGAGGCGCTAGTAAAATTTCATTTTTAAAAAATCTAAGTACTCATTCTTTATCATGAAAACAACAGTTGTCCACATTTTGAGAAGTGACTGCTGCATGACAAACATCCTGAGCCGATCTATGAAGGAATGACAGAAAGTTGACGGGAAAAGGTGTGAGCATACAAAAGGTGCATTAATTAGCTGAATTTAAGCTCAAATTTAAGCAAGGCTGGACATGGTGGCTCACACCTGTAATCCCAGCACTTTGGAAGGTCAGGAGTTCGAGACCAGCCTGGCCAACATGGTGAAACCCCATCTCTACTAAAAATACGAAAATTAGCCAGGCATCCTGGCAAGCAGCTGTAATTCCAGTTGCTCAGGAGGCTGAGGCAGGAGAACTGCTTGAACCCAGGAGGCAGAAGTTGCAGTGAGCCGAGATTGTGCCACTGCACTCCAGCCTGGCGACAAGAGTGAAACTCTGTCAAAAAAAGAAAAGAAAAGAAAAGGAAAGAAAGAAAGAGAGGAAGGGAGGGAAGGAGGGAAAGAAAAAAGAAAAGAGAAAAGAAAAAGATATGTATCTAGGCAGTGGCAAGATTGTTTCATTGCAAAGCATACTAAGTATCTATGTATCTGCTGTGTGCCGGGCACTATTGGCTACTGCAGATACAATATCTCCCCTTGAAGAGTCTCATCTTCAACATCTCCAGAGGAGAGAAAATAAAAGGATGATTCAAATACTGCAGCTATAATACAGATACGGGTGGCAGAGATTGCCCTTATCCCACTTGGTAAGTGTATACCTATTTTCAGCTGATCCCATGACTCCCCAGAAAAAAAGACTACATTTCCCAGCTTCCAATTGTGCTATGCATGGCCATGTGACTGAAGTTCTGGTCAAGCTGAATTGTCATATGTGCCTTCTGGGAAGCCTTCTCATTGGCTAAGACTTAATTATCCGTTATCCCTCTCATTCCATGTGTCACCGAGACCTGATAATTTTATGTCAATCGATTCTAATTTAATTATATCTCTACCAGTTGCGTCCCCTGCCCCTTCACAATATCCCTTCTGCCCTAGGTCTTTTTCCTAGATGAGTACACAAACCTCATGATTGTTCTCCCTGCCTCTAGTGTTGTCTGGACCTCTTAGTCCTGCAAAAATCTCTTCTTCATATGCTAAGGAAAATGAGCTTTTCAGAATCCAAAACTGATCATGTTCTTCTCTCACCAAAAATCCAGCAGAGTCCTCATTATTCTCAATATGAAGTTCAAAGTCCTAATAAAACTACCCATATTCTGATCACTGCTTATGATTCAACCGTCCGCATTGCTACAATATGGCACATAGAGCCTTTACCTACTATATCCAGTTTAGTTTTCCATCCCCACTGCCTGCCAGTCTCCGGGGATCCCTACCCCAAATTCTTCACACTAATCTGATTTGATTATTCTGTTTCCTAAGTACGTTTTTCCTGTTGTGCTTCCAAGCCTTTGTTGGAGTTGTTTTCTTTTCATTTCCCTTCGCATGAATCAACCCTTTAAGATCAAACTCAAATGGCACCTCATCTGAGAAACCGTTCCTAATGCTCTCTCTTCACCTATTCTACCTCCATTTGGAACTAGCTGTTCCTCTCGTGAGTTCCATGTGTGTCTGTTATAGCATATGTGATATTATACTATAGTTACTTTATTTCTGTGTGTCACAAGCCAGACTTTGAGCTCTTTGGGGTCAAAGTTCATGTCTTAGTTATCTTCATATATCCATACTCAAGTTTGAGATAGTTACCTAGCTCAATACATGTTTGCTGAATGAAACAAACTTGGAAAGTTTGACAAGCAGCGTAAGAGTTAACACACATGATGTGCCTTTTCTTTTTCCAAGTCTTAATTCAAACATCCTGAATTGTGCTATCCAAACAATAACAGATTTAATATTGTGTATTACTAAAGTGCTATGTACAAGACTTGGGTTAAACATTTGTCAGCAGTCTGGTTCTTTAAAAGAATTCATTTAAGAACCTGCTGTTCTTTGGCCTAAGAAGGAACATCAGTCAGTGAGCAACAGATTGCAAGATTAAGTGCATGAGCATGCGTTTGATCAAGTCTCCATGGTGACATGCTACAAAGATGGCACTCTTGGATAAGATAAAATGGGGATAGAATTGCAAAGCAGGCACAGTTCCAGAAGCTTCCTTCTCTCTTGGATGATAAGAAAGGAATAATTTGAAAACTAAGATGGCCAGTCCCTTGAGGATAAGATACTTCTGTCCCACTCCCAAGAACAGTGGGGCCATTTATTTCCCTTCTCTTAGGAAAGAAGCTGCAAAATATAAAGCACTGTGGAAAAGGGAGCTCATCTGGAATTGCCCATTCCCCATCTGCTTTGGAGTCCATATGTGTAATGTTTTCCTTTTGCCATAAGCTTTTCTCGCAGTCCTAAATAATTTGTCCCTTACTGCAAGAGTTGGTGTGAAAATAGACCTTGTTCTTCACCCTTCCCTGCTCTAGCTAAAAGAAATTTTAACAGTTTACTCAAAAGGCAGTGGACTTGGGGAGCCACCAGGTATTGGATCAAATCTCCATTATACTACTTAGTAACTGTGTAAATTTAAGCAAGTATCTTAATCTTTTTGCATCTCTTCACTTGTAAGGCAGTTAACTATCTCATAGTGGAGATATGAGGAATAAATGAGACAAAATCTATAAAATTTCCAGCACAAGACTTGTCCCTTAGTATTTACTCAATAAATTAACCTTCCTTTCTGGAATCCCTTTTTGAAAGTATAGTCTTTTATAAACTACTCTGATTAAAGAAGAAACATTGGGTTGGAAAGTTAGAAACTTCTTCACATTAGAATTTAGGGTTATGATAAATAGAAAAATTGCTTACTTTGATATTGATGCAATGTGGTGTCATAAAAGGTGTAATAGCCAGGAGATCTCACTTCTGGTCTTGGCTCTGGCATTAACCAGTGGTGTGATTTTGGACAAGTCGCTGCACTTCACTGTACCTGCTTGGATTTTTAAGCTTTCTTGTGTGAAAAATGATAAAAGTGGACTAAATGATCTTTTATGATCCTTTTCTGTCACTGAAGTGCTAGGATACTAATTGGATCATGTGGTATATTTCTCTTGGTTATGAGAATTGTGGGCTGTTTGAAGTAGGAAAAGAGTAGATTGAAGAAGGAATTATTTGGGGAGTGGGAGGTCCAAGCAGATGCTTTGAAGTTTAGAGGGATCATGGAACATAATTAGCTTCTGTTCAGGAGCTGTTTGTCCAGTTCAGGAGTTATCAAGTCTTCTCCAAACTTTTTACTTGTTATCTCTCTCTGATCTCCTTTCATCTGCTCAATCGCCAAGTAGTTACTGAGGGCTTGCTTTGGCCGAGTGCTGTGCTAAGAGGCAGAGTTGCAAGCAGAATATCAGGCAAGGTCTTTGCCTTCCAGAAGCTTTCAACAAAACCAGATTGATGAGATTAACATACATGAAAGCATATGGTACAGACCCATAATTTAGTACCGAGATATGTGACCCAAGTTATATGCATAGAGAAGGATTTAAAAAAAAAAAGATTATTGAGGGTTGGAGTACTTAGGCAAGGCAGAATAGTTATTCTTGAATATGAAGAAATTTTGTATTGGAAGAAATCAGTTGGGTTTCTGAGCCAATGAAGCAAAATAAGCACAGGTGCAGAAACAAAGAAGACATGACATTGCCATTTGACACTCTAAGCTGTTTCCTATCTAACCAAACACTGTGCCCTTTTCTCTGTCCTTCAGCCCTGCTGAGTCTGACATGTGTTCTCATCATGGTTTCTGATCTATCTACCTCTCTGCTTTCCCTGTTAGTTATCCCTTCTCCTATTGTCAAGTCACTTGCCCCAGAGCCATACTACAAGTCCTCTCCCTGTGGCCTACCATTCCTATCTTACAAGGTTCATCCCGGTTGGCATAGCCCTGCCTTTATTTTCTCAGATCTTACCCTGTGAACATTCAGGCTTGTTAAAGAAGTCTTGTCTACACTAACAGAACTCCATGCTATTTAACTGAACTTGGTCCTCACTGCTCTGTGAAAATCAAGTGTTTTTTTTTTCTTTTTAGACAGAGTCTTGCTGTGTCACCCAGGCTGGAGTGCAATGGCACAATCTCGGCTCACTGCAATCTCTGCCTCCTGGGTTCAAGCAATTCTCCTGCTTCAGCCTCCAGAGTAACTGGGATTATAGGTGCACACCACCACACCTGGCTAATTTTTGTATTTTTAGTAGAGAAGTGGTGTTGGGAGCAAGCCCCCTAAAATCTGGTCATAAACTGGCCCCAAAACTGGCCATAAACAAAATCTCTGCAGCATTCTGGTATGTCCATAATGGCCTTCCAGCCCAAGCTGGAAGGTTGTGGGTTTACAGGAATGAAGGCAAGGAACACCTGGCCCACCCAGGGCGGAAAACCGCTTAAAGACATTCTTAAGCCACAAACAAAAGCATGAGCAATCTGCATCTTTAAGGGTGTGTTCCTGCTGCAGTTAACTAGCCCAACCTAGTCCTTTAATTCAGCTCATCCCTTCGTTTTCCGGTAAGGGATACTTTTAGTTAATTTAATGTCTATAGAAACAATGCTAATGACTGGCTTGCTGTTAATAAATATGTGGGCAAATCTCTGTTCAGGGCTCTCAGCTCTGAAGGCTGTGAGACCCCTGATTTCCCACTTCACACTTTTAAATTTCTGTGTGTGTCTTTAATTCCTCTAGTGCCACTGGGTTAGGGTCCCCCTGACCAAGCTGCTCTCGGCAACAGGGTTTCACCATGTTGGCCAGGCCAATCTCCAACTCCTGACCTCAAGTGATCCACCCACCTCAGCCTCCCAAAGTGCTGGGATTATAGGCATGAACCACTGCACCCAGCCACAATCAAGCTTTTGTGTTATGCTGATTGCCCCAACCTCTTTCTGTTTTTCTCAACTCCTCTGCCCACACTCCTTTGCCCTTTCACTCTCATCAGATAATCTTGATGATCATGATTCTATAATGTAAGCTCCCTCCACTTCCTTCTTTACAAGTCTAAGTAGGCCTGGAATGGTGGCTCATGCCTGTAATCCCAGCAGTTTGGGAGGCCAAGGCAGGTGCATCAGGAGGAGGGGAGATTGAGACCACCCTGGCTAACACGATGAAACCCCATCTCTACTACAAATACGAAAAAATTAGCTGGGCATGGTGGCACATACCTGGTATCCCAGCTACTCAGGGGGCTAAGGCAGGAGAATCGCTTGAACCCGGGAGGCGGAGGTTGCAGTAAGCCAAGATTGCACCACTGCACTCCAGCCTGGGTGACAGAGCAAGACTCCATCTCAAATAAATAAATAAATAAACAAGCATGTAAACAAATAAAAGTGTAAGATCCCTTACACTTTACCCTGCAACCTCTTCAAGTTACTCCTTGGTCTTTCCTCTTCTTTTTAGCAATCAACATTTTGGAAAAGTAACTGTTTTCTTCCAAGTCAGTTTTCTTATCTCTCTTGAATTTGGTTTTCCTTTCATCAAATCACAGTCCCCACCCCCTACCCCCTGTCATGTCATGTCCCCAGTGCTCCTGCTCCACAGATCCTTCAGCATTTGTGCTGCTGAATCCATCTTCCCTCCTGAGTATGCATTGCCACCTATTGGCTTTTGCTGTTGTAGCATTACCTTAAGGTGTCTAATTTTCTCTTTTTGTTTCTGCCTTATTATTTGTTTCAGTTTTCTTTCTCCCTAAAAATCCCCCGATGTTCTTTTTTCAGCCCTTTTCTCTCCATGCCTTCTCCTTGGTTATGTATTTATTATCACAGTTTTAGCTGTTTCTATTCCTTTAACTCTCAACTCTTCACCTTTGGCTCTATCATTCAGTCAAGACCCATTTTCATTTCTAGCAGTTTGCTCAATGCCACTTCTGCAATATGGAAATGGCCCTCAAACTCAACATCTCAGCCGGGCGCAGTGGCTCTCACCTGTAATCCCAGCACTTTGGGAGGCGGAGGCTGGTGGATCACCTGAGGTCGGGAGTTTGAGACCAGCCTGACCAACATGGAGAAACCCCATCTCTACTAAAAAATACAAATCTAGCCGGGCATGGTGGTGCATGCCTGTAATTCCAGCTACTCAGGAGGCTGAGGCAGGAGAATCGCTTGAACCTACCTGGGAGGCAGAGGTTGCGGTGAGCCAAGATTGTACCATTGCACTCCAGCCTGGCAACAAGAATGAAACTACGTCAAAAAAAAAAAAAAAAAAAAAAAAAAAAACTCAACATCTCTGAAGCCATTCTCCTGTTAACAAAGTCACAGCTCTAAATAAACCCACAGCTCTTTTTGCGATCACTGTTTCTGTTTTGTTTTGTTTTTTCATTGGTTTGTTTGTTTTTAGTGACAACACATTTCTTCCCCACTCATAGGCCTGGTTCCCAGAATTGTCTCTGAGTCCTCCTTTTCTTTGCTTTCTCATACCTCCTACCTCTACTCTGCTGCTAAGACCTGTACTTTAACATCTTTATATGTCTTTCCATTTCTTTCTAGCAACAAACTCATTGAAGTTTTGAACAACGTTGCTTAGTTAAACTCATTAGCTTTATACGTGGGCTACTCCTCACTAGTCCCTCTCCTCTAAGACACTTAAACACCATGGCTAAATTAATCTTCCTAAGTAACAGACTTGATTATTTCTCACAGTTGTTCAAGAACCCTCAATAGCTCCCTATTGATTGAAAACTATGTATGAAATTGTCAAGGTAGCATTCAAG
Source organism: Piliocolobus tephrosceles (assembly GCF_002776525.5). Classification (NCBI taxonomy): domain Eukaryota; kingdom Metazoa; phylum Chordata; class Mammalia; order Primates; family Cercopithecidae; genus Piliocolobus; species Piliocolobus tephrosceles. The sequence continues at coordinate 121,583,067 of NC_045438.1, read as the reverse complement.
GCTCTTCACAATATAGCTTCAAACTCATTATCCACCACTCTCAGCTACAGAAACCATGAACATCTCACTGTCCCCAGAGAATACCTTGCATTTTCCTACTAAGTGATTTTGTTTAGTCCATTTTCTCTGTGTGGAATCTCTACCAGTTAAAATTATCAAGCAAAACTCATTTTAATATTTCTCTTTTTTTTTTTTTTTTGAGATGGAGTCTTGCTCTGTTGCCCAGGCTGGAGTGCAGTGGCGCAATCTCGGCTCACTGCAAGCTCCACCTCCCGGGTTCACGCCATTCTCCTGCCTCAGCCACCCATGTAGCTGGGACTACAGGCGCCTGCCACTGCACCCGGCTAATTTTTTTGTATTTTTAGTAGAGACGGGGTTTCACCGTGTTAGCCAGGATAGTCTCGATCTCGTGACCTCATGATCCACCCGTCTTGGCCTCCCAAAGTGCTGGGATTACAGCCTGAGCCACCGCACCCGGCCATTTCTCTCTTTAATATTTCTCTATTATTGATTCCATTCAATTCAGCAAACGTTTATTAAGGATTTTCTATGCAATGTGTGCCATACAGAGGTGTGCTCATACCTTTGAGCACTGGAAACAATATTAGGAAGACAGCCATATATATAAGTATCTTCATATTTTCATGTTCTGTAATGAATGTCTAGCATAGAGCCTGGCACAGAGATTATGCAATACAGATTTGTAGAATGATTAAATAATTAAGTATTTTATGAGATGCAAATAGTGCAATACCAGTGTACATGAAGTAAGGATTCGTTCAACTGAGATACCACCTGGGAAAGCCTAAAGAAGTAGTCAGATTTCCAGCAGAGAGAGGCTCTGCAGTCTAGTAGTTAAGACCACAGGTTTGACAGAAAATTAAATTAGATGCTGTTGTTCTGAAAACCATCTGCCTGATAAAGAGAGCCTGGAAGAAACAACCTTCTCTCTCCTGAAGATTCTCACAGTGTTTCTCCAGCCTGCCCTCTCTATAGAATTCTACCTCACATCTTTCTTCTTCCCAGCATCCAGGACTTCGCCAAACCTTTCTGGGATCTGTCCCAAGAAAATTCCAAATTATTTTGTATAGAAAAACCTTCATATACTAGAAAATAAAGTTTTACTTTGTTATACAGAGTTCCTTGGCTTCCTTTGTCTTGATACCATGGAGCGTGCCTTTCAATTAGACATTTTGCAAAACAAAGGAGTAGTTTTTCCCTTTTGCTAACTCCAAATGAACAAATCTGACTCCATTTATGATGAGATCTAGAAAAAGCTTTAGGACACTATAGTTTGAAGTGCTACTAATCACAACATATATGAAACATTTACTATGTATCAGGCACCATATAAGTCCTTTACATACATTATCTCATTTGATCCACACAGCAAACTTTTGCAATATGTGTTATTAGTATCATCATTCCCATTTTGTAGATGGGCAAATTGACGCCTAAAGAGATTTTGTGACAAACATAAGGCACTGATGGGGACAAAATTTAAACCGAAGTCTTGTGGCTTTATATAGCTCATCTCTTTAGCTAATGCATGGAGAACTGCCTCACAGTAATAGGTTGTTGGTTGTTGGTTATTGTAGAAGATCCTGTGGGTAAACAGGTACTACACCTACCCTCTTGAGCACTATTGTTAGCCTTTGTAATTGGTAAGGGCATCAGTTAAGGCCTCTGACAAATGAACAAGAAACAGCTTTATTAGCAATTAAAAAAAAAAACTGGATCCAGAGTCATTTAAGTAATAAAAATGTAATGAACAAGTTGGATTCATCCCAGGGATTCAAGAATGGTTCAACATATGTAAGTCAGCAAATGTGATACATTAACAGGATGAAGAACTAAAACCGTATGATCATTTCAATAGATGCAGAAAAGACATTTGATAAAATTCAACATCCTTTTACTATTAAAAAAAAAAAAAACCCAACAAATTAGGTTTAGATGGAATGTACCTCAACAAAACAAGGGTCATTTATGACAAATCCATAGCTAACACTGTACTCAGTGGGGAAAAGTTGAAAGCGTTTCCTCTAAGATCCAGTATAAGACAAAGATAGCCACTCTTGCCAGTTCTATTCAACTTACTACTGGAGGTCCTGGCCAGAGCAATTAAATAAAAGAAAGAATAAAAGGCATCCAAATTAAAAAGGAAGAACTTAAATTGCCCCACTTGGAGATGACATGATCTTATATATAGAACATTTTAAGGACACCATTAAAAAGTTAAAACCAATAAATGAATTCAGTAAAGTTGCAGTATATGAAATCAACATACAGCATTTCTACACACTAACAGCAAACTGCCTGAAAAACAAGAAAACAATCCCATTTATGATAGCTGCAAGAAAAGTTATGAATAGTTGAACAAAAGAGGTTGAAGACTTCTACACTGAAAACTATAAAACCTTGATAAAAGAAATTGAAGAAGACATAAATAAATGAAAATATATTCTATGGACTGGAAGAATTAATATTGTTAAAATGTCTGCACTACCCAAAGCATTCTACAGATTCAGTACAATCCCTCTCAAAATAGCAAGGACGTTATTCACTAAAATAGCAAAAAACAGTCCTAAAATTCATATGGAACCACAAAAGATCCCAAATAGCCAAAGCAGTCTTGAACGAAAAGAACTAAGCTGGAGACATCACACTACCTGACTTCAAAATTACACTACAAAGAGATAGTAATGAAAAGAGCATGGTATTGGCACAAGAACAGACATATAGACCAATGAAACAGGATAGAGAGCCCAGGAATAAATCCATGTATTTACAGGCAACTGATTTTTGACAAAGGTACCAAGAACACACAAGGGGAAAGAACACTCTTTTCAATAAATGATGCTGGGAAAATGGAATATCCTTATGCAGAGGAATAAAATTAGATTATTATCCCATATCATATACAAAAGTAGACTCAAAATGGATGAAACACTAAAATGTAAGACCTGAAATTATATAACTATTAGAAGAAAACTTAGGGGAAAGTCTTATGACATTGGTCTGGGTGATGGCTTTTTGGATGTGACCTCAAAAGTAACAGCAACAAAAGCAAAAATTGATAGTCAAATGGGATATATCAAGCTAAAAATCTTCTGCACAGCCAAGGAAACAATCGACAGAGTGAAGAAACAACCTACAGAATAAGAGAAAATATTTGTAAACTATGCATCTGATAAGGGTTTATATCCAAAATATCTAAGGACCTCAAACAACTCAATAGCAAGAAAACAAACAACCCAATTTAAAAATGGTCAAAAAGATCTGAATAGATATTTCTTAAGACATACAAACGACCAGCAGGCATATGAAAAAAATACTCAACATCACATATCATCAGAAAAATGCAAATTAAAACTGCAGTGAGGCACCAATTTACACCTGTTGGAAGGGCTAGCATCAAAAAGACAAAAGATTACAAATGTTGGCTGAGATGTGGAGGAAGGAAACCCTTGCACACTGCTGGAGGGAATGTAAATTAGCACAGTCAGTATGGAAAACAGCACGGAGGTTCCCTAAAAAACTAAACATAGAATGACTATATGTCCCAGCAATGCCACTACTGGGTATATATCCAAAGGAAATGAAATCGATGTGTTGAAGAGATGTCTGCCCTCCCATGTTTATTGCAGTATTATTCACAACAGCCAAGATATGGAATCAACCTAAATGTCCATCAGTGGATGAACGCATAAAGAAAATAAAGGCACATAATGGAAAACTATTAAGTCATAAAAAAGAAGAAAATCTTATCATTTGCAGTAACATAAATGAAGCTGGAGGACATTATGGTAAATAAATCAGGCCCAGAAAGACAAATACTGCATGATCTCACCCATATGTGGAACCTAAAAGTTGATCTCATATAAGTGGAAAGTTATACACGTTACCAGGGCCTTGGGTAGTGGGGGAGGGTGGATTGGAGAATGTTGGTAAAGGAATACAAAATTTCATTTAGATAGGAGGAATAAGTTCAAGAGATCAATTGTACAACGTGGTGACTACAGTTATTAATATATGGCACTCCTGAAAAATGCTGAGTGTGAATGTATTCTCTTCACAAAAATGACAGCTTTGTGAGATCATGGATGTTCCATTAGCTGGATTTAGCCATTCCACTGTGTATATACATGTGTGCGTGTTTGTGTTTGTGTGCGTATATATATACACACACACCTATATGTACACGTATACATATATGTATATACATACACAGACATGTGTCTGTGTATATATATACACTTCAAAATATCATGTTGTAAATAAAAATACATACAATTTTATCAGTCATTTAATAACAAATATATTTAAGCCTCAGTGCAGTGGCTCAAATCTGTAATCCTAGCACTCTGGTAGGCCAAGGCAGGGGGATCACTTGAGGCCAGGAGTGGAAAACCAGTCTGGTCAACATATTGAGACCCTGCCTCTACAAATAAATAAATAATTTTTTAAAAGGAAAAAAAAAAACTTGAAGCCAGGTCTGCCTGACTGGCAAATTTGTGTCCTTCATTTGTTTGTTTGTTTTTGTTTTGAGTCAGGGTCTTGCTCTGTTGCCCAGGTTGGAGTACAGTGGCTCAATCACAGCTTATTTCAGCCTCAAACTCCTAGGCCCAAGCAATCCTCTGACTTCAGCCTCCACAGTAGCTGAGACCACAGGTGTGAGCCACCATGCTCAGCTAAATTTTAAAAATTTTTGCAGAGATGTAGACTCCCTATGTTGCTCAGGCTGGTCTTGAACTCCTGGCCTCAAGTGATCCTTCTGCCTCAATCTCCCAAAGTACTGGGATTACAGGTGTGAGCCACTGTGCCTGGCCTTATACTGTTTTTTAAAAATACACCAGAGTGGGTCAATTGGTCCCAAGATGGCTGAATAGGAACAGCTCTGGTCTGCAACTCCCAGCATGATCGATGCAGAAGATGAGTGATTTCTGCGTTTCCAACTGAGGTACCTGGTTCATCTCAGTGGGACTGGTTGGTTGGACAGTGGGTGCAGCCCACTGAGGGCAAGCTGAATCAGGGCAGGGCTTCACCTCACCCGGGAAGTGCAAGGGGTCAGGGGATTTCCCTTTCCTAGCCAAGGGAAGCTGTGACAGACTGTACCTGGAAAAATGGGACACTTCTACTCAAATACTGCACTTTTCCCAAGGTCTTAGCAACCAGCAGACAAGGAGACTCTCCCCCATGCCTGGCTCAGTGGGTCCCATGCCCACAGAGCCTTGCTCACTGCTAGCACAGCAGTCTGAGATCTAACTACGAGGCGGCAGCCTGGCTGGGAGACGGGTGTCCACCATTTCTAAGGCTTCAGTAGGTAAACAAAGCGGCCAGGAAGCTCGAACTGGGTGGAGGCACTGCAGCTAAGCAAGGCCTACTGCCTCTATAGACTCCACCTCGATGGGCAGGGCATAGCTGAACAAAAAGCAACAGACAACTTCTGCAGACTTAAATGTCCCTGTCTGACAGCTCTGAAGAGAGCAGTGGTTCTCCCAGCACAGTGTTTGAGCTCTGAGAAGGGACAGACTGCCTCCTCAAGTGGGTCCCTGATCCCCATGTAGCCTAACTGGGAGACACCTCTGAGCAGAGGCCAATAGACACCTCATATAGGCAGGTGCCCCACTGGGCCGAAGCTTCCAGTGAAAGGATCAGGTAGCAATGTTTGCTGTTCTGCAATCTCCGTTGGTGATACTCAGGCAAACAGGGTCTGGAGTGGACCTCCAGCAAACTCCAACAGACCTGCAGCTGAGGGACTTGACTGTTAGAAGGAAAACTAAAAAACAGAATGGAATAGCATCAACATCAACAAAAAGGACATCTACACCAAAACCCCATCTGTAGGTCACCAACATCAAAGACCACAGGTAGGTAAAACCACAAAGATGGGGAGAAATGAGAGCAGAAAAGCTGAAAATTCTAAAAACCAGAGTGTCTCTTCTCCTCCAAAGGATCACAGCTCCTCGCCAGCAACAGAACAAAGCAAGACAGAGAATGACTTTGACGAGTTGACAGAAGTAGGCTTAAGAAGGTCAGTAATAACAAACTTCTCCAAGCTAAAGGAGCATGTTTGAACCCACTGCAAGGAAGATAAAAACCTTGAAAAAAGGTTAGATGAATGGCTAACTAGAATAAACAGTGTAAAGAAGACCTTAAATGACCTGATGGAGCTGAAAACCATGGCACGAGAATTTTGTAATGCATGCACAAGCTCCAAGAGCTGATTTGATCAAGTGGAAGAAAGGGTATCAGTGATTGAATATCAAATTAATGAAATAAAGCAAGACAACAAGGTTAGAGAAAAAAGAGTAAAAAGAAATGAACAATGTCTCCAAGAAATATGGGGCTATGTGAAAAGACAAAAATCTACGTTTGATTGGTGTACCTGAAAGTGATGGGGAGAATGGAACCGAGTTGGAAAACACTCTTCAGGATATTATCCAGGAGAATTTCTTTAATCTAGCAAGGCAGGGCAACATTCAAATTCAGGAAATATGGAGAACACCACAAAGATACTCCTCAAGAAGAGCAACCCCAAAGGCACATAATTGTCAGACTCATCAAGGTTGAAATGAAGGAATAATGTTAAGGGCAGCCAGAGAGAAAGGTCAGGTTATCGACAAAGGGAGGCCTATCAGACTAACAGCAGATCTCTTGATAGAAATACTATAAGCCAGAAGAGAGTGGGGGCCAATATTCAACATTCTTATTCAACATTCTTAGAAAACAATTTTCAACCCAGAATTTCATATCCAGCCAAACTAAGCTTCATATGTGAAGCAGAAATAAAATCCTTTACAGACAAGCAAATGCTGAGAGATTTTGTCACCACCAGGCCTGCCTTACAAGAGCTCCTGAAGGAAGCACTAAAGATGAAAAGAAGCAACCATTACCAGCCACTGCAAAAACACGCCGGATTGTGAAGATCATTGATGCTATGAAGAAACTGCACCAATTTATGGACAAAATAACCAGCTAACATCATAATGATGGATCAAATTCACACATAACAATATTAACCTTAAATGGAAATGGGCTAAATGCCCCAATTAAAAGACACAGACTGGCAAATTGCATAAAGAGTCAAGATCCATCAGCATGCCGTATTCAGGAGACCCATCTCATGTGCAGAGCCACACATAGGCTCAAAATAAGGGGATGGAGGAAGATCTACCAAGCAAATGGAAAGCAAAAAGAAAAACAGGGGTTGCAATCCTAGTCTCTGACAAAACAGACTTTAAACCAACAAAGAGACAAAGAAGGCCGTTACATAATGGTAAAGGGATCAATTCAACAAGAAGAGTCAAATATCCTAAATATATATGCACCCAATAGAGAAGCACCCAGATTCACAAAGCAAGTCCTTAGAGACCTATAAAGAGACTTAGACTCCCACACAATAATAATGAGAGACTGTAGCATCCCACTGTCAATATTAGACAGATCATTAAGACGGAAGGTTAACAAGGCTATTTAGGACTTGAACTCAGCACTGCAACAAGCAGACCTAATAGATATCTACTGAACTCTCCATCCCAAATCAACAGAATATACATTCTTCTCAGCACCACATTGCACTTATTTTAAAATTGACCACATAATTGGAAGTAAAGCACTCCTCAGCAAATATAAAAGAACAGAAATCACGACAAACTGTCTCTCAGACCACAGTGCAATCAAATTAGATCTCAGGATTAAGAAACTCACTCAAAACCTTGTACAACTACATGGAAACCGAACAACCTGCTCCTGAATGACTGCTGGATAAATAATAAAATGAAGGCAGAAATAAAGATGTTCTTTGAAACCAATGAGAACAAAGACACAATGTATCAGAATTTCTGGGACACATTTAAAGCAGTGTTTAGAGGGAAATTTATAGCATGAAATGCCCACAAGAGAAAGCAGGAAACATCTAAAATTGACACCCTAACATCACAATTAAAAGAACTAGAGAAGCAAGAGCACACATTCAAAAGCTACCAGAAGGCAAGAAATAACTAAAATCAGAGCAGAACTGAAAGAGATAGAGATACAAAAAAAAAACTCTTCAAAAAATCAATGAATCTGGGAGCTGGTTTTTTGAAAAGATCAACAAAATTGATAGACCGCTAGCAAGACTAATAAAGAAGAAACGAGAGAAGAATCAAACAGACACAATAAAAAATGATAAATGAGATATCACCACTGATCCCACAGAAATACAAACTACCATCAGAGAATACTGTAAACACCTCTACACAAATAAATTTAAAAATCTAGAAGAAATGGATAAATTCCTGGACACATACAACCTCCTAAGATTAAACCGGAAAGAAGTTGAATCTTTGAATAGAACAATAACAGGCTTTGAAATTGAGGCAATAATTAATAGCCTACCAACCAAAAACAGTGCGGGACCAGATGGATTCACAGCCGAATGCTACCAGAGGTACAAAGAGGAGCTGGTACCACTCCTTCTGAAACTATTCCAATCAATAGAAAAAGAGGGAATTCTCCCTAACTCATAAAATGAGGCCAGCATTATCCTGATACCAAAGCCTGGCAGAGACACAACAAAAAAAAGATAATTTTAGACCAATATCCCTGATGAACATCGATGTGAAAATCCTCAGTAAAATACTTGCAAGCCAAATCCAGCAGCACATCAAAAAGCTCATCCACCACAATCAAGTCAGCTTTATTCCTGGGATGCAAGGCTGGTTCAACATATGCAAATCAATAAACGTAATCCATCACATAAACAGAACCAATGACAAAAACCACATGATTATCTCAATAGATGCAGAAAAGGCCTACAACAAATTTCAACAACCTTCATGCTAAAAACTCTCAATAAACTAGGTATTGATGGAACGTATCTCAAAATAATAAGAGCTATTTGTCAAAAACCCACAGCCAATATCACACTGAATGGGCAAAAACTGGAAGCACTCTCTTTGAAAACTGACACAAGACAAGGATGCCCTCTCTCACCATGCCTATTCAACATAATGTTAGAAGTTCTGGCCAGGGCAACAGGCAAGATAAAGAAATAAAGGGTATTCAATTAGGAAAAGAGGAAGTCAAATTGTCCCTGTTTGCAGATGACATGATTGTATATTTAGAAAACCCCATTGTCTCAGACCCAAATCTCCTTAAGCAGATAAGCAACTTCAGCAAAGTCTCAGGATACAAAATCAGTGTGCAAAAATCACAAACATTCCTATACACTAATAACAGACAAACAGAGAGCCAAATCATGAGTGAACTCCCATTCACAATTGCTACAAAGAAAATAAAATACCTAGGAATCCAACTTACAAGGGATGTCAAGGACCTCTTCAAGGAGAACTACAAACCACTTCTTAGTGAAATAAAAGAAGACACAAACAAATGGAAGAACATACCATGCTCATGGATAGGAAGAATCATACTGTGAAAATGGCCATACTGCCCAAGGTAGTTTATAGAGTCAATGCCATCCCCATTAAGCTACCAATGAGTTTCTTCACAGAATTGGAAAAAACTGCTTTAAAGTTCATATGGAACCAAAAAGAGCCCGCATTTCCAAGATAATCCTAAGTCAAAAGAACAAAGCTGGAGGCATCACAATACCTGACTTCAAACTATACTACAAGGCTACAGTAACCAAAACAGCATGGTACTGGTACCAAAACTGATATATAGACCAATGGAACAGAACAGAGGCCTCAGAAATAACACCACACATCTACAACCTCTGATCTTTGACAAACCTGACGAAAACAAGCAATGGGGAAAGGATTCCCTATTTAATAAATCATGCTGAGAAAACTAGCTAGCCATATGCAGAAAGCTGAAACTGGATCCCTTCCTTATACCTTATAAAAAAAATTAATTCAAGATGGATTAAAGACTTAAATGTTAGACCTAAAACCATAAGAACTCTAGAAGAAAACCTCGGCAATATCATTCAGGACATAGGCACGGGCAAGGACTTCATGACTAAAACACCAAAAGTAATTGCAACAAAAGCCAAAATTGGCAAATAGGATCTAATTAAACTAAAGAGCTTCTGCACGGCAAAAGAAACTACCATCAGAGTGAACAGGCAACCTACGGAATGGGAGAAAGTTTTTGCAATCTACCCATCTGACAAAGGGCTAATATCCAGAATCTACAAAGAATTCAAACAAATTACAAGAAAAACAACCCCATCAAAAAGTGGGCAAAGGATATGAACAGACACTTCTCAAAAGAAGACATTTATGTAGTCAACAGACATATTGAAAAAATGTTCATTATCACTGGTCATCAGAGAAATGCAAATCAAAACCACAATGAGATGCCATCTCATGCCAGTTAGAATGGCAATCATTAAAAAGTGAGGAAACAACAGATGCTGGAGAGGATGTGGAAAGATAGGAATGCTTTTACACTGTTAGTGGGAGTGTAAATTAGTTCAACCATTGTGGAAGACAGTGTGGTGATTCCTCAAGGATCTAGAGCTAGAAATACAATTTGACCCAGCCATCCCATTACTGGGTATACACCCAAAGGATTATAAGTCATGCTACTGTAAACACACATGCACATGTATGCTTATTGCAGCACTGTTCACAAAAGCAAAGACTTGGAATCAACTCAAATGCCCATCAGTAATAGACTGGATTAAGAAAATGTGGCACATATGCACCATGGAATAATATGAAGCCATAAAAAAGGATGAGTTCGAGTCCTTTGTAGGGACATGGATGAAGCTGGAAACCATCATTCTCAGCAAACTATCACAAGGACAAAAAAACCAAACACCACATGTTCTCACTCATAGGTGGGAATTGAACAATGAGAACACGTGGACACAGGAAGGGGAACATCACACACCAGGGCCTGTTGTGGAGTGCAGGGAAGAGGGAGGGATAGCATTAGGAGATATAACTAAGGTAAATAACGAGTTAATGGGTGCAGCACACCAACATGGCACATGTATACATATGTAACAAACCTGCACATTAAAAGTACAAAAAAAAAAAGAACTATGTTATTCAGCAATCCCACTCATGGGTATATATACAAAGCAAATACAATATCAATATGTTTAAAAATATTTGAACTCCCATGTTCTTTGCAGCATTGTTAATAAAAGCCAAGATATGGAAGAAAAAAAAGAAAATGTGGCACAGATACATCATGGAATACTACGCAGCCATAAAAAAGGATGAGTTCATGTCCTTTGCAGGGACATGGATGAAGCTGGAAACCATCATTCTCAGCAAACTAACACAGGAACAGAAAACCAAACACTGCATGTTCTCACTCATAGGTGGGAATTGAACAATGAGAACACTTGGACACAGGGCGGGGAACATCACACACTGAGGCCTGTTGGGGGTGGAGGGCTTGGGAAGGGATAGCATTAGGAGAAACACCTAATGCAAATGACGAGTTTATTGGTGCAGCAAATTAACATGGCACATGTATACCTATGTATCAAACCTGCATGTTGTGCACATGTACCCTAGAACTTAAAGTATAATAATAATAAAAAAATACATCAGAGTGATGAGATCCATCCAAAAAAAAGTTATATATTATCTTTATTATTTTTAACATTGGGTTTTGCCTTTTTAGTCCTTGATGTTAACCAGTTTAATGACTGCATTTAAAACATGAGGCTTATTTTCACCCTTCATATCCTCAAATATGAGCCCCCCAGCCCTCTTGCATTTTAGCTACAGCAGGCAGGAGTCAAGGAGGCCCACTCCCATAGACAGCAATGGCGTGAGAGCTGACTTCCCAGGGATCAGACTGCCCCTTCTTTTTTTCTATTGTATTTCTTTACTCTTCTTTTGATCTTATGCTCTCAGCTTCTTTGTCCAAGCTCCTCCCTCTTCTCTCACTCCTCCTCCTACCTGACCCCTCCTATACTTGTGAACTCCTTACCACCCCAAATGCCAAGAATGTGAATTATGTAAAAAGGCAAAAATATGAGATGTAAACAGAACCAGACAATGGAGAAGGAAGCAAAATTGCTTTTCAAATAAAGGAGGAAAAAACAAATCCTCTAAAAGATCCTATTACATGGTGGTGACTCAGATACTGGGGCTTGGGGAGGAATGGGTCATTTCAACTCTCACAGGAAGGTAACTTTGTCCTATCCAGAGACTGTGATCTTGAGAAGTGTTAACGTCCGCCAAGGTAAGAGACTTGCGATACTGCCATCTAGTTAGAAACATGTGTTTGGTCTCTGTTCCTGATTGGATAGAAGTGCTCTATCTTATAGATAGAGGTGCTAGGAGAATCTTTTGTTCTAATATTTGGTCTTTGACCCTAGTTCCTGACGCAGAGCTTCTAAACCCTTTGTAATTTCCTGAGTGATAGGAGTGTCTGATACAGAGCTCCTAAATCCTTCAGAACTTCCTGGGTAATAGGAGCATCTTCTGTTTTAGTGAGGCAGGCAACTTTTGGTGGGCTTCTGGATAGCCTCAGGATGGAAGCTGTTTGCCAGGGGAACCAATCATATGACTAAAGATTGAAACTTTAAGCCCCATCCCCTGATCTCAGAGGAGGCAAGAGGGGCTGAAGTTTGAATGGATCCTCGATGACCAGAAATATAATCAATTATATCTATGTAATGAAGCTTCAATATAAATCCAAAGGGACCATGGTTTAGAGAGCTTCCAGGTGGCTGAATAGGTAGAGGCTCCTGCCCAGAAAAGGCCTGGAAACTCTGTGTCCCTTCCCACACGCCTTGCCCTATGTATGCATCTCTTCCATCTGGCTCTTCATCTGTATCTTTTGTAATGTCCCTTATAATAAATGGGTAGATTAAGTAGGATGTTTCCCCGAGTTCTGTAAGCCTCTAGCAAATTAATCACACTCAAGGAGGAGGAGCTCTGATTTACAGCCATTTGGTCAGAAGTATAGGTGACCTACTAGTTGTGACGGGCATCTGAAGTTGGAGGGCAGTTTTGTGGGACTGCGCTCTTAACCTGTGAAATCTGATTCTAATTCCAGGTAGATAGTGTCATTATTGAATTAAATTATAAGACACTCAGTTGGTGGTGTTAAAAGAAAAACTTCAGCTGAATTAAATTTAAAGGAGTTTAATTGAGCAATGAATGATTCGCGAATAGGGCCGCCCTCAGACTCAGCAGATTCAGAGACTCCAAGCATGCCTCATGGTCAGAAGAAATTTACAGACAGAAAAGGGAAGTGACGTACAGAAATCAGAAGTGAGGTACGGAAACAGCTGGATTGGTTACAGGTTGGTGTTTGCCTTATTTGAACACAGTTTGATCACTTAGCAGTCTATGCGTGGTTGAAGTATGGCCTCTGGGATTGGTCAAGACTCAGCTATTGTTACAGGCACATACTCCTAAGTTAGGTTTTCAGTCTTGTCTGCTTATCTTAATAAGGTTACAGTTCATCCACCAGGTCTCAAATATAAAATTACGGAGTCCTTCTCAGCCCATAGTTAGTTTGCTTTAGCAGTGTTCTCTGAAAAATTGCTTTTGGTGTGTGAGAAAAAAAAAATCCCCACACACATTCTGGTGACCAGAGGTGACGTATTCTACATTGGGTGTGTAAGAAAAACACTTGGTTTTCCATCACATACTCCCAGAGCCAGGCGAGAATGCAGGAGGCCTGTCAGTAATGCCTCTAGGAGATACCAGAGGGCTTCTCGGCAGAGGTGACACATGAGCAGGCTATTGCTGAATGCAGTATGACTCTCCAGTGGATACAGGGAGAAGGGCATCTGCCTCCTACATCAAAGGAGCAGCCAAACAATGACGTGAAGTCCTCAAAGCCCCTCCGTGGTGTGACCTCTGGAATCCCCTCCAACTTCATGTATCACTCCCTTCTGTGCTCACTCTGCTCCAGCCACACTGACTTCCGTGCTGTTCCTTAAACTTGCCAAACAAACCCTGCCTTGAGGATTTTGCGCTTGCTGTTCTCTCTGCCTGCCAACCTCTTTTCTCACTCCTTCACTATATTCTGCACTCACAGTCATCACTTCAGAGAAGCCCTCTCTGGCCCGCCTTCTAAAAGAGCAATCCGTGTCATTCTCCATCCACTTTCCTATTTTGCCTTTATCAGCATTTTTCTCTACCTGGCATTACATTTTTTCTTTCTGTGTTTATCTTATCATTTTCTGTCTTCCCCCATAAGAAGTTAAGCCCTGTACTTGCAAGACCTTTTCCCACAAGCTTCTTAGCAGACTTAGAATTGATTCCTTTGTTTTGGGCTGACTGCACAATTTTTTTTGCCTTAGAATTTCATCACCAAGAAGTCTTCACACACAAAGTCTTCACAATCAGAGCAAATGTTCCTCAAAATTCATTTTTTAAATCCACATGGGATTTTCCTACCCCTGTTTAACACTTCCTATCTGTCATTCATTGGCTTTGTGAATTATCTCAAGCCTGAATTATTCTACCTCACCCCAGCCTGTCTGTGCCCTGCCTATGTCAAGAATTCTGCCTTAGCACTGAGAACCTGCCTGAGATCTGGGGTTTAAAATGTCAGGTGGGACACACTGGCACAACTGTGTTTCAGTCCAGACTTGTTGAGCTGCCTGGGTGCAGACCTGTAGTAGGTGGAGGGCTAGGTTATCCAGGGGTGAAGCTTACAACAGAAAGAGGGAAGGGCAAGGGTGTTAAGGGTGTATGCAGTGGAAGATTCACAAAGACAGATTTTGAAGTCTACCTGAGGAAGTGTGGAAGTGGGGACAGGCCATGGATGGTTGAGGTAAACTGAATAACCTCCCCCTAAAATATTCAAGTCTTAAATGACCAGATCCCATGAATGTTACTTTATATAGCCAAGGAGACTTTGCAGGTGTAACTGAGTTGAGGAGACTTTGCAGGTGTAACTGAGCTTAGGATCTTGAGATGAGATTATCCTGGGTTATCCTGGGTTATCTAGTGGACTATAAATGTAATCACAAGGGTTCTTATAAGACGGGGGACAGAAGGTCAAAGGAAGAAGAAGATTGTTGATGGAAGCAGCAACAAGATTGATGCCCTTTGAGGACAGAGGAGGAAAGCTATGAAGCCAGGAATGTAGGTGGCTTCTGGAAGCTGAAAAAAGCAAGGAAAGAGATTCTTCCCTAGAGCCTCCAACAGAATGCAGCCCAGCCTATGCCTTGACTGTAGCCCAGTAAGATTGATTTCGAATTTCTGACCCCTAAAACTGTAAGAGAATAAATTTGTGTTGTTTTAAGGAGAGAGAGAGAGAGAATTTTCTGCCTTAAGGCCATGTGAGAGCTGTCAATTGCCAAGGTGTCTGCTGAATTTAACCAGGAAAACTAGCCACTCTCATTGAATCACCATCATCACCATCCTCCTCCTCATTATTAGCACCTCCAGGATCCCATTGCCACTACCACCACAGCAACAGCTAACATTGATCGAGCACTTACCTTATACCAGGTTCCTTGGTACGTGTTTTACATGCATTATCTAATTTCTGTGTTTACAATAATCTTGTATGGGAGGTACCATTATTAACCTTATTTTCGAGGTGAAGAAAATGGGACTGAAAGGTAACTTTTTGCACAGAAGTTTCATAGGCTTTCTACCAGGTGAGGAAATACACATATTTCCTATTTTATGGTTTGCCTGATGGTGCTGAACAGGGTTTGAGACCGGGAGTAGGGGAGGGGGCAGAGTAATGGACATAATCCCTTAGTATCTCCCTTTCTGATATCTGCTTCTTTCTTTGGTATTTGGGGTTGGGGAGCAGGCACACCAACCTAAGACAAATCTTAGTCCCTGATCCATGACTCTAGCAATGGTTTCCTGGAAGAGACCCCAGTAATAATAATAATCGCTACTTTGCAAAGCTACTATGTACTCAGCACATTATTAATGGACTTTCCAATCTCCACAACTATCTTGCATGGTAGATATTACTGACATTTTTTAGGTAAGAAAACTATATGTCAGCTAGGTTAGATGACTGGTCCAAGGCCACGTAGCTAGTTAGTAAATGCCTAATCTTAGATTCAAACCAAAGGCTGATGCCATCATCTATGTTGTTTCAATTACTCTAGGCCACTCTCTAACAACCAGCTCACAGAAAGCACATGTTGAAGTCCATTTCAGATTTATACCCAGATTTGAGTTGAGCATCTGATCTTATATGGCCAAAGAGACTTTGCAGGTATAACTGAGTAAAGAGCCTTGAGATGGGGGGACTGTCCTGGATTATCCAGTGGGCCATAAATGTAATCACAAAGGTTCTTCTACTGGTTTTATTTGGGCTTCAGTGGATGCTGTGCCTTCTGCAGTTCAGACTTCTTCTGAGACAGGCACTTGAAAATTGGAGTTCAGGCCTTTACACCTAGGTCACAGCTACTCCACCCCTGAGGTGGGTTGTTGACTGGCTGTTTGGCCAAGCAAACCTCAGTGTTTCATTCTGAGATATTCACAGGTTCCAGGAATTAGGACATGGAAGTCTTTTTGGGGACATTGTTTAGCTACCACACCAGGTAACACAGATCAACTTCAACCCTGGGCCTGAAGGCCAAGTTTCTCCCTTTAAAATCTGGCTTTAGATTGAATATCTCATCTTATAGGACACTTTGTCCCAGTGCCACAACTGGTAAAATTCACTAGAAATGTAATGACAAATAGTTATCAAGTGTCTACTACTACATGCTAGTCACCTTGCTGGTCTCCAGGAATTTCAGAGTTTATGGTGCTGCAATAATTGCCAAGCCACATGTAGAAAAATGAAACTGGATTCTCATCTCTCACCTTATACAAAAATCAATTCAAGATGGATCAAAGACTTAAATCTAAGACCTGAAACCATAAAAATTCTAGAAGATAACATGGGGAAAACCCTTCTAGACATTGGCTTGGGCAAAGACTTCATGACCTAGAATCCAAAAGCAAATGCAACAAAAACAAAGATAGATACATGGGACTTAACCAAACTAAAAGCTTCTGTATAACAAAAGAAGCAATCAGCAGAGTAAACAGGCATGTTTACTCTAGGAGAAATCTTCATAATCCATACATCTGACAAAGGACTAATATCCAGAATTTACACGGAACTCAAACAAATCGGCAAGATAAAACCAAACAATTCCATCAAAAAGTGAGCTAAGACCTGAATAGATAATTTGCATTAAAAAAGATATACAAATGGCCAGCAAACATATGAAAAATGCTCAA
Source organism: Piliocolobus tephrosceles (assembly GCF_002776525.5). NCBI lineage: Eukaryota > Metazoa > Chordata > Mammalia > Primates > Cercopithecidae > Piliocolobus > Piliocolobus tephrosceles. Next base: position 121,565,914 of record NC_045438.1, on the reverse strand, counting down.
TATCACTAATGATCAGGGAAATGCAAATCAAAACCACAATGTGATACCACCTTACTCCTGCAAGGATGACCATAGTCCAAAAATCAAACAATAATAATAGAGATTAGCATGGATGCAGTGAAAAGGGAACACTTTTACACTGCTGGTGGGAATGTAAACTAGTACAGCCACTATGGAAAACTCTGGAAATTCCTTAAAGAACTAAAAGTAAAACTTCCATTTGATCCAGTAATCCTACTCCTGAGTATCTACTCAGAGGAAAAGAAGTCATTATACGGAAAGGATACTTGCACATGCATGTTTATAGCAGCACAATTTGCAATTGCAAAAATATGGAACCAGCTCACATGCCCATCAATCAAGTGGGTAAATAACTTGTGGTATATACAGATACAGTAGAATACTACTCAGCCTTAAAAACGAGCAAAATAATAGCATTTGCAGCAACCTGGATGGAGTTGGAAACCATTATTCTAAGTGAAGTAATTCAGGAATGGAACACTAAACATGTTCTTGTTTTTTTTTTTGTTGTTTTTTTTGTTTTTTTTTTTTTTGAGGCAGAGTCTTGCTCTGTCGCCTGGACTGGAGTGCAGTGGCCGGATCTCAGCTCACTGCAAGCTCCACCTCCCGGGTTTACGCCATTCTCCTGCCTCAGCCTCCCGAGTAGCTGAGACTACAGGCGCCCGCCACCTCGCCCAGCTAGTTTTTGTATTTTTAGTAGAGACGGGGTTTCACCGGGTTAGCCAGGATGGTCTCGATCTCCTGACCTCGTGATCCGCCCGTCTCGGCCTCCCAAAGTGCTGGGATTACAGGCTTGAGCCACCGTGCCCGGCCAACATGTTCTTACTCATAAGTGAGAGCTAAGCTATACGGATGCAAAGGCATAAGAATGGTACAGTGGAATTTGGGAACCCGGGGGAAAGGATGGGGGTGGTGAGGGATAAAAGACTACACATTTGGTACGGTGTATACTGCTCGGGTAATGGGTGCACCAAAATCTCAGGAATCACCACCAAACAACTTATTCATGTAACCAAACACCACCTGTTCCCAAAAAGCTACTGAAATTAAAAAAAAGAATAGAGAAAAAAGTACTTGAATTCTGTAGGAAAAGAAAGAGCTAGACCACGTAAAGATCATGAGGGGAAAACATTCCAGACAGAAATGACTAGACTAAGGCCTTTGAGAAAGGTTGGCACACTCAGGAACTGAAGGAGGAGTGTGTGGTTGCAGAGTAAGGAAGGGGAGAATGTCACAACATGGCTGGAAAGGCAGGCAGGGGCCAGATTTTGTGGATGTTTCAAGTCATGAAAGGCCTCGGGATTTTATCCTAAGAGTAGACAGAGTCGACTTACAGGAGAATACTGTTAATGTGGCAGCGGAAGGTGGTTAATGATATTAAAGTACTCCAAACCCCAGTTACATGTTTCTTGAACAAAAAAGTGTAGGCTAAAGTGAAAGTCACTTATTTTATTTTATTTTTTTAAATGGAGTCTCACTCTGTAGCCCAGGCTGGAATGCAATGGCACAATCTCAGCTCACTGCAAACTCTGCCTCCTGGGTTCAAGTCATTCTCATTCTTTGGCCTCCTGAGTATCTGGGATTACCACCAGGCCCAGCTAATTTTTGTATTTTTAGCAGAGATGGGGTTTCACCATGTTGCCCTGGCTGGTCTTGAACTCCTGACTTCAGGTGATCCACCCTCCTCAGAGTCCCAAAGTGCTGGGATTACAGGATTACAGGCATGAGCTGGAAGTCACTTCTTAAAAGTAGACTTCCTTCCCATCATGGAGAAAACTCAATACTACTAATGCATTTTTCTCCACTTGAGAAAAGGGTTCTGGCATTGCTTCTATGTCTGCCATTGCAACTTCTTTACAACTAAAATCAAAGATAACTTTCTTACTTTAAAAACCTTCATGTTTTTCGGCCCAGTACTTCCAGATCTGAGAATCTATTCTAAGGAATAATAATCAATGTAAATAATGATTTATATAGAAGGATAATTGTAGTGTCATTGCGATAGTGAAAATATTAAAACAACCCTAATATTAACAGGAGGAATGATCATGTCTATTGAAATGATAGAATATTATATAGTCACCAGAATACTATCTTTTGAGAATGACATCTTTTTACATGTTTATTTATATAAAAATCTTGCTAATATAACTTGAAGTTAAGATAGACTATTAATAAATATATACCCATACATGTACATAAACATATTCTCTATTTCATTTAAGACAAATGCAAATGAATGTAAAAATAAAAATATTTACAATGGGTATCTCCATGGCTGCTCCTTATTCAGTATAAGATACTAATTGACATTTCTTGGATATCACCCAGTCTATAGTAGACACTAGAATAATAATTATTGACTAAAGAATAAATCCTGGCCGGGCACAGTGGCTCAAGCCTGTAATCCCAGCACTTTGGGAGGCCGAGACGGGCGGATCACGAGGTCAGGAGATCGAGACCATCCTGGCTAACATGGTGAAACCCCGTCTCTACTAAAAATACAAAAACTAGCTGGGCGAGGTGGAGGGCGCCTGTAGTCGCAGCTACTTGGAAGGCTGAGGCACGAGAATGGTGTAAACCCGGGAGGCGGCGTTTGCAGTGAGCTGAGATCAGACCACTGCACTCCAGCCTGGGCGACAGAATGAGACTCCGTCTCAAAAAAAAAAAAAAAAAGAATAACTCCTTGAGAATACAGAACTAATTCCAGATACGTGAATGACAACTTAGCTTTGCTTTAGTGCAATGGGTGATGGCAAGTTTGAGAGTCCTTAAATTAGAAACATTTCCCCCTTATAAAAAGATTTTCCTGTCCTTTATTTTGTTTCTTCTGAGCCTCTTTTAGAGCATAAAATGTGATTATTTCTTCCAGTCTCAACATCCCTATTCTGTGTGTCTCACAAAAAAAAATCATTAATGTCTCAATCATCATCAAGAAATATAGGTGGTAGTGAGACAGTTAATAGAAGTTTGGAACTGCATTGATTGACACAGAGAATAAATGACTGTTTGTTTACATGATAATTGGAGTAGTCCGGGGAAATGTGCTCCCTCCCAAATCTTTCTTTCCTTCTAGCTGTCTGAAATAATCACATTAGAGGAGAATTTGTTCAGCTTAAGGTATCATTAAAAATGTAAATACCCAAAGAAACAGAGTGAGCCACTTTCTGTTATAATTAATTAAGTAGATCCTGTTCAATAATACCAAAATCTGGGAGAGGGGGCCTTGCTCTGCAGTGGAGGAGAAACAACAGGGTGCCACAGGGGAATGAGGAGCTAAGAGGCAGGGCACTGGTGAGGAAGAGATACGCAGAACTAGGGAGCGGGCGAATGAGGCCTGTGAATGCCTGAATTTAGGCTCCACCATAGTCACTGATAGTCACTAACAGAGTCTGCTTGGAGAGAAGGTTTGACACGTGTTAGGGCCTGCCATCTCCATAGTCCCTTCTGATGAAGGCAGACTATGGCCACCCTGGTCATGGGGTGGCCCCAGGACAACTGATCCACAGGCCCGGTGGCAGCCTTCAGGAGAGTCTGGCACAAGAACTTTGTCCATAAGAAATAACTGTGAAACTAAATGAACCAACCAATCCCTCTCTCTTCAGGGGTGTGAAGGATAGACAGAAGGAAAGAGAGTTAGCAATGGGCACAAGCTGAAGGAACCACGGAGGGAACCAGAAGGCAGGAACCTTAACCAGAAGAAAGTGAGAGTCAGCAGAAGCCATAAACACTGATTAGTTGGTTTCTTTCAAGTTATTAACCTTCTGCGTCCATAGAAGTAGCAGGAGCAGTAAAAGCCGAGACTGAAAGGAGCAGGAACATGGCAAATCTTAACCCTTGAGCAGAGAGGAAGGGATCCCTGCTGCTGGGGTTGTGGCCAGATGGCCTGGATCCTCTGCTGTCTCAACTCCTGCAGGAGTGTGCCAGCAGCCACAAATCCCAGTACATGGGATTGTGGCTGACCTTCTTCACTTCCCCGTCTAGACCAGGACCTGCCACCACACATCCCCTTTAACACCCAAACATGTACACACACACACACACACACACACACACACACACACTCCCCTACATACCCACCCATGACTAAGGGAACTAGGATGTGCCTCTGTTGCTTCTAACTCCAGAGCTTGTTAATTTTAGATAAGTTTCTCTGAAAAAGATTTCTCTAAAATGAAGCATTTGGACAAAACAGTCTCTAAAGTCGTGTCCAAATCTTGTCTTTGGAATTCCACGAATGTAAGGTGTGAGGAGATTAGGATTGGATCATATTTCATATTACAGTAACTTCCCCCACATAAAGGGAGAGAGATTCTAAAAAATGTATCCCTTCTTCATTATAGAAATCAGCGAATATTGTAATTTGCCGTAACAAATAACAAGAACAGGAGACCTATAAATCTATAAGGTGGGCAAAGTATGTGTGTGATGGGCAAAAGGGCCTGAGGAGTGGGGAGTTAAGGAAGTAAGAATTTGCTGAGAAGACAAACTGAGAAGTGAAGTGGGCTGAAGCAGGCAGAACTGATTAGGAGGGGCGGAGGTTTGCTGCTTTCGACCTAGCCCTAATCACATTATTTGAGAGTACAAAGTGGGTCTGGTGCCTTTTCTCCAAATGATGTAGACATATGTCTGCTCAAATAAATTAATACAGTCATCTTATCTGACTCATTTGGTGGGGATGACAAGCACACATCTGACTGAAATAGAAGAAGGAGAGGGCACAGTGGCAGGAAGAAGGAAGGCAGAGATATTGCACAAATTATCAGACCTTCCCCTCGCCATGGGAAAATACCCAAACTCCCAGCTGCAGGCATGACTGGCCCTACCTCATCTCCCTCATCCTTGCCTTCCTACTGCACATGGCATGAGCTAACTATACTACATTTTTTGGCAGTTTAGTTATATTCTTGCTATTTCTTGCCTTTGTGCTTCTATGTATTCTCTTCTCTCTGTTAGGAGAATCCTGATTCTCTTACCTACACAGAGAACTTCTATCCTTCCCTCAAGTCATGAAACAAGCTTTATATCCCCCCAACTAGAATATAAACTCCAATAGGACAGGACGTTTGCTGTTTTGTTCATCATGATATACCCAATAGCTAGAGCAGTGTCTGGCACTTAGCCAGCTCTCAGTCAGTGTTTGTTAGCTGGATGGATGGCTGGTGTTAAAGAAAAAAATTGTTCATTCTGACATGTGTTAAGAACAGTAAGGTGAACTGCAGTCAAGTGAGGCTATTATAATAAGTATACAGGAGAGCTGCTACATGGGGGTCTTACAGAAGGACAGAGAAATTGGGCTTGACTCCAAATACAACAAGGAAAAGTGGCAATTTATAGCTAAGAAGCGGAGAGGTCAGTGAATGGAAATCTACTGAGAGGAAACATTGAGGTAAGGAAGAATTCTGGCTAAACTGACCTAACAGGATTCTTGCTGAAGGCAGGCCAGGATATCAGACATCATCTGGGGGATATTGAGGGTAATCATATATCGAGGGTAGGCAGTTGTGGTTAAAATGACTTAGCAGAATTCTTGTAAAACTGTAAAATACAGAGATGAACACAGAAGCCCAAAAGTTGACCTAGTTGAGAAAAGAGCTCAGGAGAGCCTGAGTAGAGTTTAGCCAAGGAGATAATGTTTTTGTCAATGGATAGGTGGGTGGATAGGTGGGTGGATGGATGGATGGATGGATGGACGGATGGATGGATGGATGGATGGACGGACTGACGAATGAAAGAACTTCCTCTTAACCCCCACAACTCCCTTTAGGTACAAATTGCTTCTTTCCTGGTGTCCATTTACCACATTTTACAAATCTTTATTACAAATCTCTTATTCCCAAGAGACAGAATCTCCTAAAGAGAAGATATCATGTAATAACAGAAGCAGAGAATGATGGGTAGACAGGGTAGAAGTAGCAGACCAGCTATTTATAACCGCCAATTCCCATCTAAGAAGCTGGATTCTATTAAATAAAGAGCCCCTGCTGTTCTGTTGGACTCTTGGGTCATTTTGATATCCAATGGATCTGAGAGAATAGGCTGCTGGAAACTGGATACCTTCCCATAAAACAAACAGGAGAATTTAAGGGAGGAGAAAAGACACTAGGAGGTCGAGAAGAAAGTGGTGTGACTGGCAGTCTGTTCTGGGTGAGAGAATATGACAGTAAAAAGTCGCTGTTAATGGGAAGGCTGGATGACTTTTTAGATTTGAAGATATTTGTCTTCCTGCAACATAAACCCTTTTCTGTGTCCCTCAGTCTTCAGTGAGTCCTATGCCACATGCTTGAAGCGAAAGGGACTGAACTCCCTATTAAGCAGGAAGAAGCGAGTTTTGCCAATGATAAATCAACCTACAAACTGAGGAAAAGCAGGAGTTTGAGCTGGAACACATTGTAAGTCTCCTGGGAATGCAGTCGTCTTAGGGTGGGTTTCAGACTGCGAACAGGGGTTCAAGACAATCATGTCTATAATTTGTGACCAGGAATGACCCAGCTCATGCTTAACTCATAGAAGAGTCTGAACAACTTTGTTGGGGGAGGGGAACAGAGAAGGGGAAAAATGAGGAAAGGGAAAGATGTAAATATTTGTACTTGTTTTCAGAACTGAGTCTTGATTACTTAATGTAAACAAGGAAATAAAAATAGCATACTTATAATAAAAGAGTTTCTCAAAGAATTTTCATTTATAAGCTGTCAGAGGCTTTAGCAACACTAAACATTTGGGAAAATTTGTCTTGACCTCTCATTCATTACCTCCCAGACATCAATCACTCTCCCCAAAGCATTTGCTTGCCAAAGGGGAACCTTCAAACCCTAAAAGACCTGTAAATTAAGTAATTAAGATAGTCTGGGTGGAGTACTTTTATGCACAAGAGGTCAACCTGCTGGATCAGGGAGTAAATTACAAGGATTCAAATTTGCACCCTCACACCCTTTTCCTCTATAAATCCTCCAGTTTGGGAGAGAACACAGAGAAGGACCTGATAACTGTGTGTTCACCGTGCACAATATTCTCCACTCCTTCTCTCTCTTTTAGTCTCACAGCCTTAATTTGGGATCTCGGTGTCTCCCTCATCTTATTCCCGAACTAGCAGAATAGCTTCCTGCCTGCTGACTAGACTAATAGTTTGCCTCCTCTCAATCAACTTCAACTTTTCATCCTACCATTAATCTTTTTTTTTTTTTTTTTTTTTTTTTTTTTGAGACAGAGTCTTGCTCTGTTGCTACGCTGGAGTGCAGTGGCAAATCTTGGCTCACTGCAACCTCCACCTCCTGCCTCAGCCTCCTGAGTAGCTGGGATTACAGGCGTGCACAACCACACCCAGCTAATTTTTTGAACTTTTAGTAGAGATGGGGTTTCACCATGTTGATCAGGCTGGTCTCGAACTCCTGACCTCGTGATCTGCCCACCTCAGACTCCCAAAGTTCTGGGATTATAGGTGTGAGCCACCGCGCCCGGCCCCATTAATCTTAAGCAACATGTCTCTTGTGCTTATTCTTTAAGTCTGTGCTCAGACACCGTCTCTAATTCTCTGCTCTCTCAGGGAAAATTTAGTTCTCCCTGTTCTCTAGATAGAGTGCTTTTTTAATACTCTCCTGCTATTAGAATTAATTGTTTATGTGTCTATCTCCACACAAGGCTGTGACCCCTACCAGGACATGACCACACCTTTGTTTTCTTTAGTTCTGTATCTTTAGCCCAGTGCATGGTCTACATGACTATTCATTCAATGAATGATGGTGTGGAGGCTGAAGTGACTCCATCTTGGATGCTAGTCCACATGATGACTTCTGATTAACCTCAGTTCTGAGAGTGCCTCTAAGATTTCTATTTTATCTACTGCTCCTTGGGTAAGAGCATGTACTTGCCAAAAATCCTGCCCATAGGTCAAAATGACCTTGACTATAAATCCTGCCCCTAGTCAAATTCTATGCTAAGACATAGTATTCTTGCCCTTCCCTAGCAGGTCAACTTCAATTGTCCTACATGGTCTTTCCCTGTGGTATATATGCCCTGGATTTAGAGTGGGTTATGGTGCTGGGATCCACCATCTTGTCTTGCCCTCAGACCTGGCTTCTGTTTGTAAATCCCTATTAAGTGTTTCTTTCTAAGAAACAAGACTTCTCAGCCTCCTTCTTCAACCTCTCAGCTTCCTCAGGCTTTGGGGGTAGATTTTCCCCCTACAGAACAGACAAGCATGAAATAAATTATCTTTAAAGTAATTATGAAGCTACAGTATTTAAGGTCCTCACAATTTGAAGTAAGACAGTTGTGAAATAATAGAAAAATAAGGATTTGAAGAGTAAAGACAGACCAAGGTTTCAATCTAATCCTTGTGACAGAGTGGCTATGTTGGCCAAATTCCATACACCCCCTGAGCTTCAGTACTTTAATTTGGTTGTTATGAGGGTGGGATGCAATCCACAGAGAGAAGCTGGCCCATAGAACATGCTCTAACAGAGCAGACAGCTAATATTACCAGCTTGGTCCAAGTTTGCCTTTCCAGAATTTCCTCCCATGGTTTCCCCTTGCTATGTGGCATGTGGGTTAGGAGAGGCAGGCTAGGCATTGGGTTGTATAGTTTCAAATCCTGGCCTGACCTCTTCCTAGCTGTGTGCTATTTTTTTGAGATGGTGTCTCACTCTGTCGCCCAGGCTAGAGTGTAGCGACGGGATCTCGGCTCACTGCAACCTCCGCCTCCCAGTTTCAAATGATTCTCTTGCCTCAGCCTCCTGAGTAGCTGGGACTACAGGCGCCCGCCACCACGCCTGGCTAATTTTTTTTTTTTTTTTTTTTTGTATTTTTAGTAGAAGCGGGGTTTCACCTTGTTAGCCAGGATGGTCTCGATCTCCTGACCTCGTGATCCGCCCGCCTCAGCCTCCCAAAGTGCTGGGATTACAGGCTTGAGCCACCGCGCCTGGCCCTGTGTGCTCTTATACAACTTGCTTTCCCTTTTTGCCCTTCAGTTTCTGCATCTGTAAATGAGAAAAATAACGCTATCACCTCGCAAAACTGTGTGCAAAGATGAAGTAAGATAATATAGGTAACATACTCAGGATAGTACCTGGTTCCAAGAAGTGCAAAGTAAATGTTAGCTCTTGTTACTGAAACTCCTAAGCACAACCCACACATTAAGCCTCTTACCTTTGTACATGTTATCCCTTCCTTCAGTAGCCTGGTCTTTCTCATTTCTGTCAAAATCCTACACATTTCCCTAATCCTCCAAACCAAAATTTGTAGTTAGCTTATTTTTTATTTAATATTGATTCAATATTGATGAGAAGCACCATAGCAACCATTTCTAAACGTGGGCAGTCATAGGATTCATCTATGATGTTTGTAGAAAATACAGATTTGTGATCTTACCCCAGAATTTCTGAATCCTGAGATGTGCATTGTTAACAATATGCCAGGTGGTAATTATGATGAGCAAGTTTAGAAAGCATTACCACATAGCAAAGTTCTTGAATCTCTTTACCAAGCTCCATGACCTGGCTAAGTTTATTTAACTTCTCTAACTCTCAATTTCCTCATCTGTAAAGTGGATATAATAACTGTATCCATTTAACCAGATTGTTAGGAGGAGGAAACGAGATACTGTGTAATGCGTTTACCACAATACCTGGCACAGAGTAAATGCCCAATGTCCGCCTGTATACACAATATATTATACTGTTTGCTAATATTTGACACACATTATCTCTTCCCCCTGCCAAAGGTACAAGCTAAATATCATTATCTTCATTTTACAGATAACACTAAATTAACATGTGTTGAATAATTACTATGAGAAAACAGGCTCATAAAATTTGACTGCCTTGACTGAGTGTGGTGACTCATGTCTATAATCCCAGCACTTTGGGAGAGACCAAGGAGGGAGGATCATTTGAGATCAGGAGTTTGAGACCAACTTGGGCAACACAGTGAGGCCCCATCGCTAAAAAAACAAAACCATTTTAGTTAGCTGGGTGTGGTGGTGCATACCTGTAGTCCCAGCTACGTGAGAGGCTGAGGTGGGAGGATCGCTTGAGCTCAGGATGTCAAGGCAGCAGTGAGCTGTGACTACACCGTTGTACTCCAGCCTGGGCAACAAAGCAAGACCTTGTCTCAAAAAGCCAACATGGTGAAACCCTGTCTCTACTAAAAGTACAAAAATTAGCTGGACATGGTGGCATGTGCCTGCAATCCCAGCTACTCGGGAGGCTGAAGCAGGAGAATCACTTGAACCCAGGAGGCAGAGGTTGCAGTGAGCCGAGATGGCACCACGGCACTCCAACTTGAATAACAGAGTGAGACTTCATACAAAAGAAAAAAAAAATAGCTACATTGTCCAAGATCATAAAACCAGACAATGGTAGAACTGGATTTATCAGTAAAAACCTTTATTGCCTCAAAGACCACCATCTTGCCACTATACCACACTGGGTCACACACAAGATTTCTTTCTCCTTCTCCTCCTCCTCTTCCTCCTCCTCATCCTCCCTCTTGTTACTGTTTAAGGCAGTAGGGGAGGTGTTCCCGGCATTCAGTGGCTAGAGGCTAAGGATGCTTCTAAACATTCCACAATGCACAGGACAGCCCTTCACAAGAATGATCCAGCTCCGAATGTGAATAGTGCTGAGGTAGAGAAACCATGCCGATAAATGACAGATTTCCTAAGGGCAGGAACTAGGCACCACTCGTGTTTGTATCCTCTACAACAGTCCTTTTCAATATGTGCTGCATTCTGTAACCACTTGGGAAGCTGCTTGAATCACCCTCAAAATGTTTGACTTAATTGTTCTGAGGTGAAGCCTGGGCATTAGCATTTTTAAAGCTCCTGGGATGATGAAGATGTTCGAAAATTGAATTGTGACAAGGCATAATTCTGTAAACTTACTAAAAAATCATTGAATTGTACACTTAAAGTGGGCAAATTTATGGTATGTGAATTAAACTTCAACGAAGCTCTTAAAAAGAAGAAAAATGAAGCTCCCCAAGTCTCTTATGTTCCTCCCTCTGTGAAAACAGCTTTTCTTAAGGGTTTGCCATAGTGTTTTGTTCATAGCTGCTGCTTGGCAGATATTAACTGTACAAACTTAAATGTAACTAGATTGATTTAAATGTGCAGAACGATGACCTCTACATAATAGCCAGAATATAACTGCTTTAATTTCCTTTGAAGGCTATAAGCTCTTCATAGACATTCGTATTACATTGAAAACGGCAAAGTCCTTGGCCCAAGAGCCTCAGCAGTTTGGACATCTGAAGCCGGTTGAGTGATTGGCTTCCTAGGGATCATTATGACATGGAAGCTGAAAGGGCACTCAGTGTCCATTTCTATCAAGCAGGACACTCAGCTTCCTGCGCCCAGAAAAATCAAAAGCATCTCTTTTCCCAGTGAATTGTGGGGAAACAAACTGGTTATATATCCATGAAATCATCCACTGTGACTTAAAGGTTTGAGATTAGATTTCACAATCAACACCCCCTTGCCAGTTAATCCATATTTCTTTCTGACTGGTAGTAGTAAGATAAAACTGACCTATCTTTTGTGGTGTGACATATCATTACAGGCCTATGTGAAAGTATGAGTTTAAATGAACTAGAAAAGGAGAATCCTTCCAAAAGTGAGTGCTGCCTTATTATTTGGAGAAAATAAAACTTAACAAGTTTAGACCTATCATGAGGAAAACTAAATAGTCCACCTCCCTTTTTGGCATCAGAATAAGGTGAGGGTAGATCACTACTCTACTTGCGGGGGGCAGAACTAAGGATCTGAGTCCTTCTTGCTGGAGTCCATTTTAAAAGACATACAGACAAATAAGTGTAGCTTCTCTGGGGATAAAAAAAAATTCATTTGATTTTGTTTTACCTAAAGCACCTTTTTCTGAAGATGATTTTCAGACTTTTTATGAATTTTGCTGCCAGTTATAGCCAGTGGAGTATTTTAAGTGGAATGCAGGACTCCCCTAGTCCTTATCTATTTACAGCACTGTGGTAATATACAGTCAGGCTACTGTTCTAATGAGTATTCTTTTGGGTTTGCATGTACACAGGTTGGAGTCGTAGTATGTCCATGTTAGGCTGTTCTTGCATTGCTATAAAGAAATACCTAAGGCTGGGTAATTTCTGAAGAAAAGAGGTTTAATTGACACATGGTTCTTCAGGCTTTACAGGAAGCATGATATTGGCATCTGCTGAGCTTCTAGGGAGGCCTTAGGAAACTTACAATCATGGCAGAAGGCAAAGGGGGAGCAGTCTCATCACATGGTGAAAGCAGAAGCAAGCAAGCGGGGGCAGATGTCACACACTTTTAAACAACTAGATCTGGCAAGAACTCACTCACTATCTCACATGGTGAAAGCAGAAGCAAGCAAGCAGGGGCGGATGTCACACACTTTTAAACAACTAGATCTGGCAAGAACTCACTATCTCAAGGACAGCACCAAGAAGATGGTGCTAAACCATTCATGAGTAATCCATCCTCACGATCCAGTCACCTCCCTCCAGACCCCACCTCCAATAATGGGGATTACAGGTCAACGTGAGATTTGGGTGGGGACGGATATACAAACTATATTAACGTCCTCTTCTATTCTTCTTTCTGATAAGGTGGGCTTTTCTTAATACCATTTATTGTTATGTGACCCTTCCTTCTCAGCTTTGTAATAATGAGATCACCTGGTTATGAAGTTTTCTGAGAAGTACCCTAAAGGAATGCTGATCTCCCCCACCAAGATTACTGGGCTCCCCATTGACCACATAATGCCAAGGGAGGCCTAGGAAAGTGTACTTGCTGGCTGAGCCTTGACCCCACCAAATCCTTTTCAGGGGATTGATAGGAGAACAAGACACCTATTTCACCCACTTACTCGCTGGGAGATCTGCAGGACAGGCATTTCCATACACTAAGAGGTCTGTGGCAGGGTAGGATTTTCTTTTCCCCATGCCTGATTTAACTACAGGACAGTAGCAGTTCCATTTTCCATTAGGCAATAGATACAGAGCTTGTGCATATTATTCAAACTCTATGCCTGTTTTCTCATTTCTAAAATATGAATAGTAATAGCACATACTTCATAGTCATAAATACAAGTGGTCAATAAATGAGAGGTAATTTTTTATAAGGCAATATGGAAACAGAAACTTTGTCAGAAGAGTGAGGCATTGAAGTTATTCTCTGAGCAGGATTGTCTATTTACCAAAGAAATGTTGTTTGCTTACTGATCTGAAGTGCACCCCACAGAAGAGTCTGAAGGACTCAAAACCTTTTTCACTTACACCCAGGGAAGACCTGAAGTCACTTCAGGATGGAGCCATCAGTGACTCCTCCAGGTGCCCTAAAAAGAGCACAGAGGGAGGAAGAAAAAAAAAAAAAGGGTTGTGAGGGTTCATCTGGGAAGGAGAAAAGACGCCATATTGGAAAAGGCTTCCAGTTGCCTGAGGTAGGCGCTCTGTGAGGACTAACAGGTGACTCTGTAGGAACACAGGAATGCTTGGCACCATCCTCTGCAGTCAGATTGTCTGTCCAACAGTAACATTTTGCTTCATTTTCTGGTAATAAACTTTTCCTGCACACTTGTCCAGACATGTACTCAGCTGAGATGTTTTTCTAGAGGCTTCTAGGAAGGGTGGGTGCCCTCTAGTCAGGATGTCCACAAGCGCTTGTTAAACACCAGTTTTTCTAGGCACTGGAGGGAAGAAATGGGAGAAAAGGCAGAGAGTGAGGACAGAAGGGGGAAAAGAAAGTTCCTGTCAAGCTGTTTCTGGAGAGATAAGACTTACATCATGAAATGAAACTACAGTTAAGACAACAAGTTACTGAGTTGTACATACACGTGTTTTGAGAAAGGAGAACTCTGTGGGGATATAGGAAGTCAAGGAATCTGAAGGGGGAATAATGCGTAAATACTGATTTGAGTGCCTGCTCTAATATTTTAGCCCTCGCAACAATTCAAAAGTTAGATATCATTTTCCTCATTTTACTTAGGAAATTGCAGCACAGTGACACTGAAAACCATGCCCACCCTCACGTGGCTAATGATAAGAAGCTGAATCTAAGCTGGTACCCAGGTTTGTCTGTATCCAGTGCCCTTGCTTATTCCACTGTCTTGGCCGTGAGATGAGGTCTGAAAGATGGTTATGAATTGGATAGTGGTGATAATAAAGTGGGTGGATTCCAGGTTATAGTTCAGGAGAAGGAAGTATAGTTTGAAGAGGTGGTTTATGACGGTAAACCTTCATTTCCTTTACTTTGGAGATTACTGTGCAAAAAAAACATACAGTGGCCTTCTTCCCTTGGAAATTATCCTGATGATCTGATGCTACAGGATTTTACCTCAGCAGCTTTGTGGAGACAATCCAACCCAGTGCTGGAAAGTTCCAACAGCCTCTCTATAATTTTATGAGCAGATGGCACCATTTGGACCATATTTCAGAACTTGCAGATTTTGCCCAGAATTTTTTATCTTTCATTTTCTATGTATAATTCATATGAGCCTTGACAGCTTGCCTTGCTGAAATACTTTCCTTTTACACTCTCGCGCTCTCAGTTGGCCTCTACCTGGCTGAGCCACTGGCCATTTTACACAAATAAATAGTAATTTTTATAATAGTAATTCATGCCTAATATTTATGAAAGTAATTCAAACTATAATTTTTGTAGGAATTTGCAAAGTCTGTCTTGAATATTTGTGTTTCTTGTTCAGATGCTACCTCAATAAGATAGTCAGAAAGGAAAGGAGACCTAGCAATGCCTGGTTGCACTGCTAGGCACTTATATACACATTATCTCATTTTATTGCCGTCACTAATGTTTGTGAGACTCTCACATCCAGAATCTGAGTGATAGGATGAATCATACTCTATAGTTTGTAGCACATGATCAACAGCACAACCTGCATAGGTCCTTTTAAATTTAATTGTGCGCATTTTTTTGTCATCTTCACCTGCCATACTCAATACCACTTGCCATCTCTTCTCTCATCATGCACATTCAAGCTCACATATTTAACGCATGTCATTCCATCGTCCATACCTTTATTCACAAGTTTGTGTAACGATGAACAACATAAACTATTATTTTCTGTTTTATATAAATGGCATTGTGCTAAGCATTTTATTTTGCTTTTTACTTTTTATACTCAATATTACACTTGTGAACTACTCTCATTGATATATGTAGATCTAGTTCCTTCTTTTTGATTGAAACACTGTATTTGATCATGTACATATACCACATTATGTTCATCTGTTCCCTGTTGATGAACTTTTGTGTTGGTTCTAAATCTCTGCTCTGACAGGTATTAGTAACAATGTTTCTTTGTGAAATATTTTCCAAGATAATTGCCCAAGCATGGGATTTCCTGAGTTATAAGAGAAATGCATACTTAATTTAACTAAAAACCACCAGATGGTTCTCCAAAAGCTTGTACTCTCAGCAGTGCATGAAGCTTTCTGCTTCCCCATTTTTTATCAATGTTTGACAGCATATTACTTATTGCCTATTGTTGAAAGAAAAATGAAATGTCATTTTAATTGCATTTTAAATGACTGCTAATGAAGCTAAGCCTCTTTTCATGAATTTATTAGCTATAAGGGTTTCCACGGGTTTCCACTTTCTGTGAACTGCTTACTTACATCTACTGTTCCTTTTTCTATTAGGTTGTTGATCTTTTGTTGCAGATTAGCAGGAATTTCTATGCATTCTAGATGTGTATCCATTAACAGTATGCAATATTATATTATTGGTATACTTTGTAGACATTTTATTTCAATCAGCCACTTTGTATTCACTAGATAACTTCTTATATGTCACCTGTTGTTGAACAAATGTTTCTCATTTAAATACAGTAAAAAGCCAATAAAATTTCCCCTTTATGGTTTTTAGATTTTTGTCTAAAATAATACTACTCCTTCCACTTCCAGAAGGCCAGCATGAAGAGCTCTAAGGACCCCACTCTCCAGGAAACAGCTGTAATTAATGAAAATTATATGAAAACAACCATTTCACATCTCTGAAAATTGATCTAAGGGCATATGCAAATGAAGAAAGTTTTATTCAAGAAAATTTACCAGATATCAGTAAGAACGCCAAGAGTCTGGCCCTTGAGCCACCACCACTCCTGTCCTCATTCATCCATATTTCAGTGCAATGCCTGAAGCTCCAATCTGGGTGGATGGCCAAGAAAACAAGGTCCCTCAACTCTCAGCCTCCAGTTAAGTAATACGTTATCTTACCAAGAAGGGCAGACCAATAGCATTTCTCGTCCCCTCCAGCTCCAAGTTGCTGAGGCTAAATTCTAGAGAATTGTGGCCAAAATACAGTGGCTCCTTTCCTCCACTCTTCTCATACTTTTTTTAGAGGCACAGACTTGGCCCTAGATGTGGCAGGCTGAAAGTAATCAGATCGTGACTACTCTTGCCTCAGCTTATTCACGGAACAGAGTTTCCACGTTGGAAGAGGCAAGCCAGAAGAGCAGAGGCTATCACCTCTATCCAAAGCTCTGCTTCTTAAGCAGGAATGTCACTCCAAGAGAAGTTTGACACTGTTTGCTTCTCCTGCTCCAGAATAGGGGCTCCAAAATTTTGTTCAGGGGCAGAGGTGCGCCCTTTCAATTTTTTTCTTTTTTCAGGAGAATAGAAAGTTCCAAACTTCTTCCTAAAGAAATGGGCTTTATTTGAAACACAGTATAGGGAAGTTCAAGCCTGAGGTCACTCTCAAAAACAATGAAGATTTTGACAGTAAGCAATTAAGAGGAGGCTGGTAGCTCATTTGAGTAACGAGGTAAACTATAGGTTGGCTAGAGACTGCTAAGAAGAGCCCTCCAGGGGTCAGAACAAATCTCAAAGACTTGCCTCAAAAACTATCTCTGCAAAGGGCCCAAATTTAATTGTATCAGACCATGAAGTAAGTTAACATCCTGTGCATTATCCAAAACAACAGAGCAATCAGACAGTAATTAATGGAGCGTAAAAGCTGAATGTGATACTAACAGAAGCAGATAACTGAACAGAGAAATCAGGGAAATATACAGTCAGAGCAAGCCCTAATAAAGTCACTGTAATTCTACTATGACAATTTGTAATAGCATATAAAATAAAATAATTAGGAAAAGATTTAACAAAGTTTCATGTACACTGAAAACTACAAAACATTGCAGAAAGAAATTAAACACATAAATAAATGTTTGTGGGTTGGAAGTTTTAATATTATTATGATATTAATATTCACCACATTGAACTACAGATTCAATGCAATGTCTATCAAAATTCCAGCTACCTTCTTTGCAGAAAAGGATGAGTTAATTCTAAAATTAATACAGAAATGAAAGAGACCTGGAATAGGCAAAACAATCTCAAAAAAGATAATATTAAGAAAGTGAAAAGACAACCCACAGATTGGAGGTAAATTTTTTAAAATTGTTTATCTGGTAAGCGTTTAGTATTTAGAATAATATAGAACACTTAACACTTAACAACAGAAAGACAACCCAATTTTAAAACAGGCAAAAGATTTCAATAGACATTTCTCCAAAGAAGCTGTACAAATGGGCAATGGAAATAAAATGCAAGAAACATATCTAAGTTTTTAACTTTAATTTTAATTTTTTTGACATGGAGTCTCGTTTGGAGTGCAGTGGCGTGATCTCTGCTCACCTCCACCTCCTGGGTTCAAGCAATTCCCCTGCCTCAGCCTCTGAGTAGCTGAGATTACAGGCACCCGCCACCACACCTGGCTAATTTTTGTATTTTTAGTAGAGACGGTGTTTCACCATGTTGGCCAGGCTGCTCTCAAACTCCTGACCGCAAGTGATCTGCCCGCCTCAGCCTCCCAAAGTACTGGGATTACAGGTGAAAATGTATAATTTAAAATTTTCTGGTAGCCATATTTAAAAAGTAAAAAAGAAACCAATAAAATTGATTTTAATAATGTTTTATTTAACCCAACACATTCAAAATGTTAATATTTCAACAAATAATAAAATAAAATTATTGATAAGGTAGTCTACTTTTTTTAATGGTAAGTCTTTGAAATCTGGTGTGTTTTACATTTACAGCACATGTCAATTTGGTCTACCCACATTTCAAGTACCCGGTAGCCACATAGTAGCATAGTTCTGGAGCAACCTATGCTTACCTCTGTCATTACACTTTTCTCTCAAGATGGTTACTCTTGTTTGCTAGCCTGTCTTCCCTTATACTAAGCCCTTTAAAGGCAGAGACTCTATCTTCACCACTGTTATAGCCTTGGCATCAGCATAGGACTTAGCACATACATACTTGAGTGTATTTGGTTAGAAGGTAAGTATGCCTACCTTATTCTACTTGAGATGTTCACCTATGATTGTCTTCCTTCCCAGAATATTCAGAAAAACTGGAACTTGAGAGTTCTTTTCAGGAAGAAATACCATTGGCACTTTCTCTAGCTAACAATATTAATCATCACTACTCTCCTTTTTTTTTTTTTTTTGTTTTTGAGATGGAGTCTTGCTCTGTCGCCGGGCTGGAATGCAGTGGCCAGATCTCAGCTCACTGCAAGCTCCGCCTCCCGGGTTTACGCCATTCTCCTGCCTCAGCCTCCCGAGTAGCTGGGACTACAGGCGCCCGCCACCTCGCCCGCTAGTTTTTTGTATTTTTTAGTAGAGACGGGGTTTCACCGTGTTAGCCAGGATGGTCTCAATCTCCTGACCTCGTGATCCGCCCATCTCGGCCTCCCAAAGTGCTGGGATTACAGGCTTGAGCCACCGCGCCCGGCCAGCAATCATCACTACTCTCAAGTCATTTTCCATTTTTTATCATGTTGACACAAAATTCTTGTGAGGTTGAAAGAATTGTATTCTCCCTCATTGAAAGATGAGGAGACTGAGGGTCAGGTATTCTAAATTACCTGCTCAATACCTAGTGGTATGCTGATTAAGGTTTTAAAATGAGCTTTTTCTTAGTGGAAGTATTGAGGAAGCCCTGACTTACAGCAATTTGCTAATATCCATGGTGTAAATACTCCCACCATAGCAAATTTCAAGCAATCCACATGATATCCCTGAACATGAAGTAGGGAAAAGATGAACACAATTGCACCTAGCTCCAGTGTGAGCCAGCTCCAACACATCGCTATATGAGAAAGAGGATTTGTCGAAAGGAGGTAGTCACTGAAATTTTGAGTACTTGTTAAGTATTGAGTAATCTTCAAGGTGCTTTACCAATGTTATCTTATTTGATCATGGTAATAAACCTTTGAGGTAAATATTCATTATCCCCACTTTACAGCAATGGAAAATAAGACTTGGGTTAGGTAACATGCCCAAGGTTACCTGCTAATACGTAGGATGAACTTTGGCTAGATTAATGGCTAACCCTACTGCCTTCTCCTTTACTTTTCAACTCTCTCTTTGCATATTTGGGTTCTCCATTCTTGGCCTTCGCAAAAGTCTTATTTTTATCTGGACTGTGATTCTATGCTAGCTCCCTCAAGGCCCTGCCCCAAGGGGAGGGTCATACCGGTTTGACTCACCAAAGATTCTTATAGCTTCACTTTCTACTCTAGAGAACTTTAAGTGATCTTATGGTTTCCACAGAATAGAAACCTAGTGGAGGCTGAAGTGAGAAGCTTTCTAGTGGGCAAAAAATGTTTGTGTGGTGGCTCTGGCTCTATGGCATCCCTCTGCAAGCTGGTTCCATAGTCCGTGTCAATGTGAGCATGAGATGTGAAAGAAGACATCATCAAATGCCCTCTTTCTCCCTAGAATATCAGAAACAATAGCTCCTACCAGTTATTGAGTAGTATATTGCAGCACATGGTTTACATACATGTCACTCATTAATTTAAAAAACAAAACAAAATAAAATCTGGAAGGTTTATATTGTTATTCCTGTTTTAATCTTGGAAATAGGGCTCAGACATTTAAATAACTTGCAAAAAGACTCTCGGCTGATAAGTGACAAAGCTAGGATACGAATCTGGGTCCGCTTAACTTCTAGGTACATCGTGTCTCTACCATACTTTGACGAAGCACAACAGTGAACTCTGCTCTCCTAGCTGCCTCTCTTGGGTTCTTTTTATGCCTTTTGTTCCTGTTGTTCCATGTTCCCTTGCTTGGCTTGGTCTATTTGACGTCTGAATGTTGGGCAAGTGACACCTGGCATGTTGGGCAAGTGACACCTGGCATGTGGGCAGACAGATAATTAAAAGACAAATTCCACCTTTCCCGTGTTCTCTTTGGTTAGACAAACAGCAACTAATGAAGCTTGCTGACGTCAAAGTTGCAGTCCTGTGGGAGGGTGTGGTGCTCACACACCCATTTCATAGATCAGCTGGGCAAACAGAAGACTAAAGAAAGAACCAGACCTACTGAAAACAAATAGGTGGGAAGAAAAGCCTAACACTTCATCCCATTGCCTCATCATTCGTATCTGTTCATATACATCACCTTTGAGAAAATGGTAATATTCTGTAACTTTATATCTAAAGGTACATTTCAGGGGTTAGTTTTTGTTTTTATTTAGTCTCTGCACTTTGGGAGGTCAAGATGAGAGGATCACTAGAGCCTGGCTAGGGCCTTGCAAATTAGATTGACAGAAGACAGATTAACAAGAGAAAAACGATTTATTAGCATGTGCATTGTGCTTACATACAGGAGTACCCATAGATGACTAACTTAAAGGACTGGTTCTAATTTGAGATTATCTAGCATCTTAGCAGGGGAACAATACATTTTTAGATAACTGACAAGACAAAGGAAAAGGACTCTGTATTTCTAGGGGCAACGGATTGTGGGAAGGCAAATACATGGAGAAAAAGTGAAGGGTTAAGGGTTAATTAGTAAAGTTTGTTATGTAGTTTCCTCTGGTGCCATCTCTAGGCTCACAAAGGTCTACAGTTGTCTACATTGATTAACTTTTGTTCTTCATAGTAGAGAGAGGAGGGGGGACATCTATGCAAATTTATGCACTGTTTTTAGGCAAATAGAGGATAGAGAGGTTTTCTTTTGTTTGCATCTTCTCAATTGCCTTCAGCTCAAAATAATCCTTATGCCAAAATGGCATATTTTTGGGTGGTATATTCTGCTACCCTCCTACAATGGTAACTTCCGTTTTTCCCAATCAACATAAATAGTAAATAATTCAAGAAATCTATTTTTCCAGAATCTGCCTTAAGTCTCCTTACACTGTTCCATTAATCTTTCCTGTGTTCAGTGATCTGTGGTTGCAAAGTTTGCATAATGAATTAACTGAACTATGTTTGGAGGCCTTTAAAACCTGCCATACCTTTGTAACCAAACTTCTAACTAGTCCTTTAAGCCCTGAGTAACAAATAGTTTGGATGGAAAAAAATAAAGTTTGATTAGGCAAAGATACTTATTAATTATTAAAAGGAAATTCAGAAAGTACAACAAAAATGGAAGGTAAGATTCTTGCCCCAGGAAAAGCGCATCAGTTAAATCACAAAGAAAACATGTGGGAGAAACACATGAATAAGCATCAATCCGGAACTTTAGGCCTGATGAAAAATATACAATTAAGAAAGAGTGAAGTTCATTCAGCGCACAGATATTTACCAGGAGATGATTTTATGCCAGCTCCTGCTCTAGACACTGAGGATAACACAACGCATTAGATAATGTCCCTGCGCTCACAGGTCTTACGTTCCAGTGCGAGACAGAGGCAATACACAAATTATCAAATAACTATATAATGTAAGGTCAGGTGCTATAGGCAAAATGAAGTAGGGTAAGGACATATAATTGGTTGTGGAAAAATAGCATCTATTTTATATAAGGAAGTCAAGAAAAGAGGGGACATTTTGATAAGAGACCTGAATGAAATACAAAGTATAGGGGAAGAAAGTTCTAAGGAGAGTCAAGGCAATACAACATGATTGGCTTTTCAAGGACCACACAAAGACATTGAGGACAGAAGGAAATGAGTTTTCCATTCTCCTAGTAGGAGCCCAGATTCTGCAGTCTTTTAGGGTGTGGTAGGAATTCTATCTGAGGGCCATCACACACCAGGAGCCACATATTTCAGAGCTCGCTCCCTAAATTATGGTTCCCTTATATTCCCCTTCCAATTCCTTCAAAAGACATTGCTTTGACACCCTCAGTCTGAGAGCAAAACAGATGTTTAAAACATGGGTCACAGCCTACCATTAATGGAGTTAATTATAGGAACACCATTTGGTTTTGAAGTGTGAATTATTATCCTCCCCCACTTTCTTATCTCTAAATGCCATACAGGGAAGGAGTGGAACAGAGGAAGAAACTAACCTTGGTAAGCTTTATTTCTGCTCAGAGGGCTTTTACTTCTGAGTATCCAATTTGTACTTAGATATACCCTCACAGTTTATTTATTAGAGGATTTTTAGCTTTTAGCAACAATCACTTGATGTATAACATTCCTATTTGAGGAATAAGAAAAGTAAGTTTCAGAAAGGCTAGTTACAATGTTCAGTGCCACCCAACAGGACTGGGTAAAGAAATTTCACTACATAGGATCCTGGTTCCCATCTCAGGAGCTCTAGACAACTCTCCAAGACATTGTCACAAGCCATGAGGATCTAAATATGCATCACTGAGGGAGAGGCTGACAATGGGGTTACTTTAGCAAATGTTGATAAAATGCAATCTCTCAGAAAATTCACATTAAAAGAGTTGATAAAAACGTATTAGGGGGATATTTTTCTCCTTGAATATCCACTGTCTCAGACCCAACTTCCCTTTTTATAGTAGATATTTTGTAATATCCCTTTCACTACCCTGAAATGAAATTCACAAATAATATAACCTCCTGTTTGTTTGTAAAATGCAGATATGTTCTAGACCCAGACCATTATAAACAGGTTTTTCACCTATGTGAATGTCCTCAGGAACATATGACAAGTTGGGGACAGCTTGGGAAAGTTGCAGAGGACGTGGAACAGTTCTTTAAGCTGGAGTGTCTCACACATTCCAAGGCAAGGAATAACACAGATTCTTGCCCACTCTCCCAATAGTGCTCCCCTTCACTGTAACCCTCCAAAGTCCCAAAACTCTCCCCAGGTGGCATTACATCTCACTTCAAAGTTCCTTCCTTTTGAACATTAGCATATCTAATCTGCAGCAGAAAGTTGGGCCACTTGCCTTTAACCATGTGTTGTGGGTAGAATGGCTGTCCTCAAAAGTCTACATCTCAACTCCTACAACTTGCGAATATGAGCTTATTTGGAAAAGTCTTTGCAGATGTAGTTAATAACCTTGAAATAAGATCTTCCTGGATTATCCACGTGGGCCCTAAATGCAGTGATAATGTCCTCATAAGAGACACAAGAGAAGACACAGAGAAGAGGAGAAGGCCGTGTGACTACAGAGACAGAGGTTGGTATTACACTGCCACAAGCCAAGGAATGCTAGGAACCTCCAGAAGCTAGAAGAGGTAAGAAAGAATTCTCCCCTAGAGCTTTCCCAAGGAACATAGACCTGCTGGACCTTGATTTTAGACCCTGGCCTCCAGAATGATGAGATAATTGATTTCTGTTGTTTAAATCACCAAGTTTATGGTAATTTGTTACAGCAGTTCAGGGAAACCAAGAGTATCTCTTCTTTGGAGGTAGGTTTTCAAAAAAGTTTACACAGTTGGATCCTGGATCTTGACATTAGATTCACATTCTGCATTCTCTACAAAGACATCCTGTACCACATTAACCATAAGTAATAGATTACTTACTTTCTCCTATAAACTTGTATAGCAATGGGAAGCGCTAAAGAGTTCTGTCATCTCAGGTAGGGCACAGTGGCTCACACCTGTAGCCACAGCAATTTGGGAGGCCAAGGCAGATGGATCAGTTGAGGTCAGGAGTTCGAGACCAACCTGGCCAACATGGTAAAACCCCGTCTCTACTAAAAATACAAAAATTAGCCGGGCATGGTAGTGCATGCCTGTAATCCCAGCTACTCCGGAGGCTGAGGCAGGAGAATCACTTGAACCTGGGAGGTGAAGGTTGTAGTGAGCCGAGATCGTGCCACTGCACTCCAGCCTGGGTGGCAGAGCAAGACTCTATCTCAAAAACAAACAAAAACACAGTTCTGTCATTTTAGTTTACAGATGAGGAAACTGAGTATCAAAGTGACCTGCCCAAGGTCCAGCAGCTGGTTGGTGACTGAGCAGTGAACAGAACTAAGGTCTTTTGACTCCCACACATGGTTGTATCCACAGCACCAGGCTGCCTTCTCCTCTAAAAGATCACTACTGTTAATAGCAAAGACTTGGCACTTGGCATTGTTATCTCACATTCTATGCTCAGAACTCTCACTCTGTAACTTTACTGCAGGCCCACTAAGAGCAAGCATACGTCTTTTGTGACTCCTTCACCAACGCAGTGGCCTGAAGATGTTACCAGAAGACTAATCACTTTGAGATTTTTTCTCTCTTTGGCCACACCCACCGTTCCAGCTTTCGCTCCTACCACTTCCTCCTGCCCTCCCCTCTAACAACACCAGCCTTCTCATTATTTCTCAAATGTACTACATTTATCCTTTCCTCAAAGCCTAAATGTGAATGGATTTATCAATGACTCTCTCAAGTGGAGGTTTCAAAAAGTACCCTGAAAAAAGTATGGCAGAAACCAGGCAATGAATACAGGGAGAGGGAAGAAGACAGCAATTGTCATAGCTAACATTTACGGAGTCCCATCTACCCAGGCATTATTCACATTAACTCAGTGCATCCTCACATCTGCCTAGGATGTAAAAACATTATTTCTCCTATTTTACAGATAAGGAAACTGATGCAGAAAGGTTAAACAATATGCCAGAGTCAATAGTCAGGAATGAGAGACCCAGAATCAACCACATGTGGTTCCGATTGTTAGTGTATTTCACAATTTGCCCTCAGTAGGATATGCTGCCATGGTGAAAACAATCTATCTTATTTTATACTTTAAATACCTCTCATGCCTTAAGGTTTTATATTCGTAATATGAGATTCTCAAATTTTGTGTAAAAATAAGTATTATTATCCCTATTTTACAGATGAAGAAACAGAGGGGTTGAAATGGCTTGCCTATGGCCAGCTTCCTGTGCAGGGTAGAACTGGCATTCCCAGGTTAGCCCCTTATTACTGCTGGGATTTTGGTGGTCAAGCCATGACCATTGGTAAGTCACTAAGGGGAAAACAGAGATCCTGCTGGGAGTGTTTGGAAAGGCTGCCCCGAGGGCTGACATCATAAAACTCAACATGTGGCACTCAGGTTCTATAACTAGGAACACAGCATGCCACACAGTGTGTGAGGAGCCGAATAAAAACTTGAATACACTGTGACCCCTTTACAAAATCACCCAGACGGTGTAAGACAGCTTCCCCGTGTTTAATTTAGCTTTCGAAGTCTGAGTGTCTCCTTTACTGAAGCCAGAACCACACAGGAGGGTGGAAAATTAATGATGATGATGATGATGATGACAATGATGATAGCGACCATGATGATACCGATAATGTTACGAATCTCATTTGAAAAAACCTTTCACAATTAGTTGATACACAAGTCTTTGGCTTTTGGAATAGGCAGCTGCAAAATTAAGTTACAAGAAATTAATCCAGAATTAGTCCCACTGAATTTATTCATCAGTTTGACCACCAAAAGGTACTTGTCTAAATTTAAAAAAAGAATTATTTTAAAAAAAATTTAAAATGTAAGAGGTAATTTTTTGTCTATATTTTTTAAAATATGTTGAAACATATTAAAAACAATGCTATGTTTTAAATCATCTCTATAAAAATGAAAATTTCTATGTTTCTGCTTTAAAAATTGATTTTATGGGACGGGCGCGGTGGCTCAAGCCTGTAATCCCAGCACTTTGGGAGGCCCAGACGGGTGGATCACGAGGTCAGGAGATTGAGATCATCCTGGCGAACACGATGAAACCCCGTCTCTACTAAAAAATACAAAAAACTAGCCGGGCGAGGTGGCGGGCGCCTGTAGTCCCAGCTACTCGGGAGGCTGAGGCAGGAGAATGGCGTAAACCCGGGAGGCGGAGCTTGCAGTGAGCTGAGATCCGGCCATTGCACTCCAGCCCGGGCGACAGAGCGAGACTCCGTCTCAAAAAATAAAAATAAATAAAAATAAAAATGGATTTTATGAAGAATTAAAAAACAATTTATTTTGTATTGTCTGCCTTTCTGAGAACAGAAAGTTCTCAGAAACTTCTACAAATACAAACTTTCTATTTGCAACTCTGTGTGCTACCTGCTGAACAACTAACTGGGACATTTCACTTTTTTCACATTGGGAAAAAAAGCTGGCTTTTATGTTTTTAATATTTAATCTATGTTTTGATACAGTTCACTTTGCTTTTATATGCTGTACTGCTAGGCACATTATCACTATTTTGTTCTCCTGTTATATATTAGAAATTCTGCCTTCTTGGAACTCTTGGGAAATGCTAATGGCTAAAATAATACAAATTTTTTTGTTAAACATTTTAGCAGATGTCTTTAAAAATGCATCATACATTTCCTGTTCTCTTATACAAATATTCTGAATCTGTTTAATCCACTCTTATGAATAACTGTAATACATTGATGCTCTCAAGGGTTGGTGGGAGAGGTATTGAAGTTTATTGATCATGAAGAGGATAAATATGCTGACATTAATTTCTTCTCTGACATACCAGGCATAGTTCCATATCACGACCTTTACACTGACTCTCCTCTCTATTTGCAAACCTCTATTTGTGAGGCTCTTACATCAGCTGTCCACGTAACTCACTCCCTGATGTCCTTCCAACCTTTACAGCCTACCTCCTCCCCACTACCACACACATACACACACACGCACACACACAAACACATGTGTGAGCACACACACACACCCCCTCCCTAACACTCCAACTCCTCTTATTCTGCTCTACTCGACATTTTATTTTTATATCCTTTATTACCTTTTAGCATACTAATTTGCTTATGCATTATTGTTTATTGTGTATTTACCTTACTTTCTGCCATAAGCTTTATGAGGGGAGGACATCTAGGTTGGCTATGTTCACCAATGTATTCCCAGCACTTAGATCAGAGCCTGAAAAATAGGAAGAGCTTAAAAAATACTTGTTGGATTGAATGAATAAAAGACAGCTTCCCTACTACATATAAGAGTAAGCTTTTCTGGTTAAATAGCAGGTATAAACTTTTACTTTAGGATCATAGAATTGGGTCTATATCATGTAAGTAATGAAGAACTAAAGGTTATTAAACTTGATGAGGGCTATGAATTGTAAGGATTAATCTATAATCTATAGGCAGTATAGGGAATAAGTTTGAAGGGGGTCACAGAGGGGTCATTAGCTTTGATATTACCTGCAAATACCCCCAGATTAATCTTCCTTAAACACGGATATAAGAAAGAGATATTGATTAAAAATGTGAAGGAAAAGATGAGAGTAGAGAGTAGGTGAGATAAGAACCTTGGAAAATGCCTGTCTTTAAGGGGCTGGAGGACTAGGAGTCAGCAAAACAGTATTGAGAAAGAACTAAAATGTGGGATAAAAAACAAGTTTATAGATTCTCAGGCTGGAAAGTGTTTTCAAGAAAGAAGGTGTGGCCAACACATGGAATTCAAACTCTTCAGGAATGTGGAGGAGTGTTATTTACAGGTTTGTAGGAGACAGTGACAAAGCTGGAAAGAAGGTGATCTAACATCCTGACTTCAAGGAAAGAATGATGACAGAACAAGGTAGATGTCAGTGCAGCAATAATCTGGAAATAACACTTAAGAATAACAAAAATAAGAACTTATTTTCTAGATTCAGAGGTTTAGGGGAAAAGAATAAAGAAGCAATCACTGCTTGAGAGCATTATAAGATAGAAGATATAAGGTTTTAAATGATACGAAGAAATAGAAGGGAGAGGAGCAATAGAGACAGGTCAGGTCAAAGTGTAAAGAAATTTCTTGACAGTAGTATGACAGTGGCAGAGATTACAGTGCAAATGGGTGGTATTCACTCAGTAAATTATCTTTTAGTCAAATCAACCTAACCTAACCTTACTGTATGACGTCAGTTAATATAGGCCAGCAGAGAACATTTAGTACACAAATTAACAGCATCTGTTTATCTTTCTATTATCAGGTTAACTAAATATTACAAATAATCTTTGACTATTGCATTGTTTCCCAAATTTGAGTCATCTGCATGCTGCCATCACAATTTTTACTGTAGTTAATGTTTTTGAATGGTTTCCCCAATAAGCAGACCCTGGAAGAGGATTTAGGCGCAAGTAGTTTATTTGGGAAGTGATCCAAGGAAAGTCCAGAGAAAAGTGAGGCAATAAGACAGGGTAAAGAAGGAAGCAAAGTCAGGACAGTTCAATGAACAAGTTGTTGATGTGGGCAACTGGAGTTCATTCCTACTGGAGACTTTTGGGAAATAGTGTAGGCCACGCCTCAGGATTGTTCCACCTGAGGAGAAAAAGAATTGGGATATTTATCTGCCAATTTGATCTATTATTAGTTGTGGGCTTTACCAACTATCTCCAGTCAAAAAGGCCTGCCACTCATGGCACTGATGAAAAACAATCTTTAAAGTACACCAAAAAAAAGACCCCATGAGTCTAGAATTCTATACTCAACAAAAAAGATCTTTTAAAATTAAGAAATAAAGACTTTCCCACATACAAAAGCTGAAAAAACTTGTCACTAAAAAAAAAAATACAAAAAATATTAACGGAATTGCTTCAGACAAAAGAAAAATGACTCCAGATGAAAATCTGCATTGAAACAATGAAATGAGGAGCATCAGAAATGGTAAACATGTGAATAAATATACATTTTTTTCTCATTGTTAATCTCTTAAAAAGAAACTTCTTAAAACAAAATAATAATAATACACAGCTTATATTATATGTAGAGGTAAATTGTATATAACAATTATAAATAACAATCATCTTATAAATGTGTAATAATGCACAGTCTATAACCTATGTAGATAATATTTACTGTATATATTACAAATTATATAACAAGAAGGTATATTATAAATTTTATAATCAAAATGTATAGCTTAGAATATGTGTAGAGGTAAGTTATATGACAAAAATAGCACCAAAAGCATGGCAGGGAAATGGAAGTACGCTCTCACAAGATTCTTATGCTACACTTGAATAGTGTAATATTGTTTGAAGGTATATTGTAATTATCTAAAAATGTTTGTTGTCAATCCTAAGCCAATAACTAAAACAAGTAGACTTAATAAGCCAAAAGTGGAAATAAAATGGAATGCTCAAAAAAGGATATTAAATTAATCCAATGTAAGGTTAAAAAAAAGAGATAACTAAATGGAACAAAAACCAGATAGGACAAATAAAAAATGTCCTAAAAAATGTCCTATTATATTCGCCTCTGACGAATATAAACCCCTCAGTATCAATAATTACATTAAATAAAATGGTCCAACTCCAAATAAGAAACAGAGAAAATCAAGTCTGATTTTTAAAAATCAAGATATAACTACATGCTGTCTAAAAGAAGCATTAAATATAAAGACACAGGTGCCCAGAGTGGTGGCTCATGCCTGTAATCTCAGCTCTTTGGGAGGCTGAGGTGGGCAGATCGCTTGAGCTCAGGAGTTTGAACCCAGACTGGACAACATGGTGAAACCCCATCTCTACAAAAATAATACAAAAATTAGCCAGGCACGGTGGCAGGTGCCTGTAGTCCCAGCTACGGGGGAGGCTAACGCAAGAGAATCACTTGAGCCTGGGAGGCAGAGGTTACAGTGAGCTGAGATCCCTTCATTACATTCCAGCTTAGGTGACAGGAGTGAAACCCTGTCTCAAAAAAATAGAAATAAAAATAAAGACACCGGCTACAAGAAAATGGAAAACAATATTTCATGTACACATTAATCAAAATAAATCTAAATAAACTATATTAATATCAGAAAAATGTTTCAGTGCCAAAAATATCATTATGTATGAAGTTCATTTCATAAAAATGAAATATTCAGTTTATTGAGAAGACATAACAATCTCAAATATGTATGTACCTAGCAACACATAAAACAATAGAAGCAACAGTAAGGAGAAATAAATAAATTGATGATTATTGTTGGAGATTTCAGTAACTGAAAGGACAGATAGAAAGATACCAGTAAAGATATAGAAGACTTAAATAACACTATCAACAAAGTTGACCAACTGACTTTACATCCAAGAATGCAGAATACACATTCTTTTCACATACACGTGGAATGTTTACCAAGAGAGACTACCTATGGGTCATAAAATAAATCTCCACAAATTTAAAAAGATTGAAATTATACAAAGTATGTTTGTATTCATCCATTCTTGCATTGCTATAAAGAAATGTGTGAGGCTGGTAATTTATAAAGAAAAGAGGTTTAATTGGCTCGCTGTTCCACAGGCTGTACAGGAAGTATGGCTGCATCTGCTCAGCTTCAGTCAGCCATGGTGGAAGGCAAAGGGGAAGCTGGCACTTCACACAGCTGGAGCAGAAGAAAGTGTCAGGGAGACGAGATGCTACACACTTTTAAACAACCAGATCTTATGATAACTCACTCTTGCCAACACCAAAGAGGATGGTGTGAAACCATGAGAAACTGCCCCCGTGATTCAGTCACCTCTCACCAGGCCCCACCTCCAACACTGGGGATTACAATTCAACATGAGATTTGCGTGGCGATACAGATGCAAACCACATTATTGTTCTTTAACCATTATAAAATTAAATTAGAAATTAATGACAGAATAATACCTTCAAATTTCCCAAATATTTCAAAATTAAACAACACACTTCTAAATAATCAAATAATGGACCAAAGAGTAAGTCACAGTGGATATTTGCATACATTTTGAAATGAATCTAAAAGAAAACACAACATATGAACGATTGTGAGATACACCTAAACTAATGTTTAGAGAAAAAACTTTAGCACTGAAGGCCTATATTAGAAAAGAAGAAAGATCTTGAATTAATTATCCAAGCTTCCACTTAAGAGACAAGATAAAAAAGAGCAAACAACCTCCCCTCAAAAAAGCAGAAAAAGAAAATAATGAAGACTAAAATCAATGAAATAAAAAACAGAACAGTAGAGAAAATCAATGAGACAAAAAGATAGCTCTTTGGGAAGTTTAATAAAATTGATAAATTTTAAGCTTGAGTGATCAAGGATAAAAAAGAAGATATAAATTATTAATATTAAGAAAGTGAGAGGGGGACAGGCACAGTATCTCATGCCTGTAATCTCAGCACTTTGGGAGGCCGAGACAGGCAGATTGCTGGAGCTCAGGAGTTTGAGATCAGCCTGGCAACATGGTGAAACCCCATCTCAGATAAAAAAAAAATTAGCCAGGGCATAGTGGCATGTGTCAGTAGTTCCAGCTCTGAAGGAGGCTGAGGTGGGAAGATCATTTGAGCTAGGGAGCCAAAGATTGCAGTGAGCACTCTAGCCTGGGTAACTTGACTGAGACCCCATCTCAAAAAAAGAGAAAGTGAGAGGGAACATAACTATAGATCCTACAGTTTTTAAAAGGATAACAAAGGAAATCTTACATGCAACTTTTATGGCAATGAATTTCACAGTTTTGTTTAAATGGGCAGATTCCCTGGAAGATACAAACTACCAAAGCTCACTCAAGAGGAAATAGATAACCTAAATAGCCCTTTATTGAAGAAATTATAAATGTTTTCACAACAATGATGAGTATTTGAGGTAATGAATATGTTAATAGCTTGATTTAATTATTTCACATTATATTGTTAAACCATAACATCACTTTGTACATCATAAATACATACAACTATAATGCATCAATTTGCAAAAAAAAAAAAAAAAAAGAAATTGTATGTGCCGTTAAAAACTTTTCTAAAACAAATCTTCAGGTTTAAATGGCTTTATTTGTGAACTCTACCAAGTACTTAAGGAAGAAATTATACTAATTCTACACAAACTCTTTCAATAAATAAAAGGCAGGAAACACTTCCCAACTTATTCTATGTGGCCAGCAATTTTCTGATAACAAAATAAGATACAGATATTTTATACATATATATATGTATAAACTACAGACCAACATGTCTCATAAACAAGATTAAAAATCCTTAACAGGTTTTACCATATCATATCCAACAATATAGAAAAAGAATAACACACTATCATCAAATGCAATTTATTCCAGTAATGTAAGGTTAGCTTAATATTGAAAAGCAATGAATGTGATTTATCACATTAACAGACTGATAAAGAAAAACTAGTTGGGGTGGCCTGAGGCCATGCCCAGACCACAGGTCCACATGTATATTATTCTCCCAGTGCATAATGCTGAACCATGATTGGATAAACATTTGAGGTCTGTTTTGCACCATGGAGCGCTCTATTTTTGATGATGCCAGTAAGAACAAGTCTGGGACTACCATTGAAAAATGGAGAGTCAGGTTAGGTTCCAGTGTCCTTGTGGTCACTGGAAGGTATGATTCTCTTTCTCCATGAGGAATTCAGTATTCCAAAAAGGAAGCAATTGCACAGAGTTTGGGGTCTTAACTTTGTTTTTTGGATCTGGTCCTTTAAGTTACCGCAATATTTTACTTTATTTTTTTCTTTTATTTATTTACCTTTATTTTATTTATTTGACATAGAGTCTGGCTCTGTTGCCTAGGCTAGAGTGCAGTGGCATGATCTCAACTCATTGCAACCTCTACTTCTGATGATCAAGCCATCCTTCCACCTCAGCCTCTTAAGTAGCTGGAAATACAGGTACACACCACTGCACCTGGCTATTGTTTTTTAAGTTTTTGCAGAGACGAGCTTATGCCATGTTGCCCAGGCTGGTCTTAAACTCCTAACTGCAAGCAATCCACCCACCTTGGCCTCCTGAGGTGCTGGGATTACAGGCATGAGCCACTGCTTGTCCATTGGCAAAATTTTAGAATCAACTTATCAAGCCTGCTTGGATTTTTATTGGGACTGTATTGAATCTATAAATCCATTTGAGAATCTTAATATTTAAACTTCTAATCCATAAACATGGTATATATCTCTGTGTATTTAGTTCTTAAATTCCTCTCTGGAATGTTCTGCAGTTTTTAGGGTATAGGTCTTCAACATAAATCCAAACAAAATTCATTCATAAGTATTTCAGGGATTTTGGTGTTATTGAAAAGTGGTATTAAAAATTAATTTCTCAATTTTGGTGTTACTTAAAAAAAGAAAAGCTGCATAATCATACCAAGAGATGCAGAAAAGCTTTTAATAAATTCAACACCATGACAAAAACTGTTGGCAAACTAGAAATAGAGCCTACCACCAATATTTTACATTATGGTAAAAGTTTGAATGCTTCCCACCAAAGATCAAGAATAAGGTAAGGATGTCCACTCTCACCACCTCTACTCAACATTATACTGAAGGTTCTAGACAGTGCCATCAAGCTAGAAAAAGCAATAAAAGTTATGAGTTAACTCATAATGAGAAAGTTACTCATCTTTCTGAGCCTTAGTTTCCTCAGTATAAAATAGCATAACAACAGTACCTACCTAATAAAATTGTTGTGAGGATTAAGAGATGATAGTTGTGACACCAAGCCCATATTAACAGTTGATAAATGTTAGCTATTAGTGTTATTAATGACTCATGCAGATATATGCTACTCCATATTAATCATTTCCAATAACATTAACCAAATTCCTACTACATTCCAGGCCTTGAACTAGATGCTGCAGGTGCAGGCATGAGCAAAATAGATATGGTTACAGCATTTATCAAGACTGTAAGCTATCAAGCAAAGAGTATTAATTCAAAAATTAATTGCAAGGCAAAAATAAACACACGAGATTACATCTAACTAAAAACAAGAATTGTTTTCTTGCACAGCCAGTGAAATATTCAACAGAGTGAAGAGACAATCTGCAGAATAAGAGGAAATATTTGCAACCCTAGATCTGATAAAGGGTTACTATCCAAAATATATAATGAACTCAAACAAATCAATAATAAGAAAAGAAATAACCTGATTAAAAGAAGACATACAAATGGATCTTGCTCCCACTCTTGCCATGTGACACACCTGCTCCCCCTTTACACGACCTTCTGCTCCCCTCTACATGACTTTCTCCCCCTTTACGTGGGGCCTTCTCCCCATTTACATGGCCTTCTCACCCTTTAAAGGGGCCTACTCCCCCGTTACATGGCCTTCTGCCATCAGTAAAAGTTGTGTGGGTCTCACCAAAAGCTGAGCAGATGCTGGTCCCATGGTTGTACAACCTGTGGAACCATAAACTAAATAAACCTCTTTTCTTTATAAATTACCCAGCCTCAAGTATTTTCTTTATAGCAACATGTAAAATTCATACTAAGGAGTAGAGTCTTGCTATAAAGGTATCTGAAAATGTGGAAGTAGCTTTGGAACTGGGTAATGGGCATAGGTTGAAAGAGTTTGGAGGTTTCAGAAGAAAACAGGGGAAAGTTTGGAACTTCTCTGAGACTTGTTAAATGGTTGTGACCGAAATGCTGACAAAAACATGGACAGTGAAACCCAGGCTGAGGACATCTCAGATGGAAATTAGGAACTTATTGGAGACTAAAGCAAAAGTCACCCTTGTTATACCTAAGCAAAGAATTTGACTGCATTGTAAATCTCGAGGGGTCTGTGGAAGGCTGAGCTTAAGAGCGATGACCTAAAGTATCTGCTGAAAGAAATTTCTAAATAGCAAAATGTTCAACAATTGGCATGGCTGCATCTATGAGCAGATGTCGGAGTAAAAGAATGACTTAAAGTTGGAACTTATTATTAAAAAGGAAGCTTAGTGTAAAAGTTTGGAAAAATTGCAACCTGGACATGTGGTAGAAAAGGAAAGATTTTCAGGAGAGGAATTGAAGAGCACTGTACAGCTATCACTTACTAGAGAGATT
This sequence comes from Piliocolobus tephrosceles, assembly GCF_002776525.5. Taxonomy (NCBI): domain Eukaryota; kingdom Metazoa; phylum Chordata; class Mammalia; order Primates; family Cercopithecidae; genus Piliocolobus; species Piliocolobus tephrosceles. Next base: position 121,531,025 of record NC_045438.1, on the reverse strand, counting down.
TGCATGACTAAACGGGAGCCAAGTGCTAATAGTCAAGACAATGGGGAAAAGGCATTTTAGAAATCTTTGAGGTAGCCCTTCCCATCACAGGCCCAGAGGCCTAGGAGTAAAGAATGATTACAGAGGCCAGGCCTCAGGCTTGCTGCCCTGCTCAGCCTCAGAGCATTGCTCCCTATATTCCAGCTGTTCCAGCTGCTACAACAGTTTAAAGAGCCCAACGTAAAACTCAGGCTGCTGCTCAGGAGGACACAAGCTGTTAGTCTTGGTGGTCCCTGTGGTATTCATCCTGCAGGTACACAGAATAAAAAAGTGAAGGGGGCATGACAGCTTCTATTTAGATTTCAGAGGATGTATGGGAAAGTCTGGGTGCCCTCTGTGGTGGGCAGAGAAGACTACCACAGGGAAGAATCCCCACAGAGAGACTCTACTAGGACAGTGCTGGGGGGAACTGTAGAGTTGGAGCCCACACACAGAGTGCCCACTGGGGCACTGCCTAGTGGAGTGTGGGAATGGGGCCACAATCCTCCAGACCCCAGAATGGTCGAGCCACTGGCAGCATTCAGCCTGAGCCTGGAAAAGCTGAAGGCATTGAACTTCAATGTGAGAGCAGTCATGAGGGCTGCATCCTGCAAAGCCACAAGGCCTTGAGAGCCCCCAGCTTGCACCAGTGTGCCCAGGATGTGGGATATGGAGTCAAGGATTGTTCTAGACTGCCTTGCTGGGTTTCAGACTTGGGTGGGATCTGTACCCCTTTCTTTTGGCCAATTTCTTCCTTTTGGAATGGGAATGTTTACCCATTGCCTGTGCCACCATTGTATCTTGAATGTAAATAACTTATATTGATTTTACAGGCTCATAAGTCAAAGAAACTTGCCTTGAGTCTCAGATGAAACTTTGGGCTTTGAATTGATTCTGGAATCAGTTAAGAATTTTGGAGACTGTTGGGAAGGGAGAATTGTGTTTTGCAATGCGAGAAGGACATAAGATTTGGGGGAGGGGGCAGAGGTAAATGGTATAGTTTGGATGTTTGTCCCCTCCAAGTTTCATGTGAAATGTGATTTACAGTGTTGGAGATGGGGCCTAGTGGGAGGTGTTTGGGTCATGGATCCCACTTGAATGCCTTGGTGCTGTGAGTGCAGTGATGAGTTCACACAAGATCTGGTTATTTAAAGGAGGCTGGCACCTCCTCTTCTCTCTCTTGCTCTTGTTCTTGCCCTCACCATGTGACACGCCTGCTCCCTCTTCATCTCCTGCCATGAGTAAAAGCTTCCTGGGTCTCACCAAAAGCCAAGTAGTTGCTGGCTGCCATGAACCAACAGCCTGTAGAACCACAAACCAAATAAACTCCTTTTCTTTATAAATTAAATAAAAAGTAACACATACTGATGGCCAACAGGTATATGGAAAACATGCTCAAAATTACTAATCATTAGGGAATTGAATATTAAAACCACAAGGAGATATCACTTCATACCTGTTAGAATGGCTATTATCAAAAAGGCAAAGAAGCCAGGCATGGTGGCTCAGGCCTGTAATCATAGCACTTTGGGAGGCAGAGGTGGGCAGATCATTTGAGCCCAAGAGTTCAAGATCAACCTAGGCAACATGGTGAAACCCCATCTGTACAAAAAATATAAAAATTAACCAAGCATGGTGGTGCACACCTGCAATCCCAGCTACTCAGAAGGCTGATGTGGGAGGATTGCTTGAGCTAGGGAGGTCAAGGCCAAAGCGAGCTATGATCATGCCACTACACTCCAGCCTGGGCAACAGAGGAAGACACTGTCTTAAAAACAGAGACAGAAGAGCGAGACCATCCTGGCTAACATGGTGAAACCCTGTCTCTACTAAAAAAATACAAAAAAATTAGCCAGGCGTGTTGGCAGGTGCCTGTAGTCCCAGCTACTCGGGAGGCTAAGGCAGGAGAATGGCGTGAACCTGGGAGGCAGAGCTTGCAGCGAGCCGAGATCGTGCCACTGCACTCCAGCCTGGTGATAAAGCGAGACTCTGTCTCAAAAAAAAAAAAAAAAAAAAGAGAGACAGAAGATATGTAGTCAAGGATATGGAGAAAAGGGAATCCTTGCACACTGTTAGTGGCAATGAAAATTGGTACAGGCATTATGGAAAACAGTATAGACGTTCATCAAAAATTAAAAGTAGAGCTACCATGTGATCCAGCAATCCCATTACTGGGTATATATAATAGGAAATGAAATCAGTATGTCATAGAGATATCTGCATTTCCAAGTTCATTGAAGCAGTATTTTCTTTTTCTTTTTCTTTTTTTTTTGAGACAGAGTCTTGCTCTGTCACTGGGGCTGGAGTGCAGTGGCCGGATCTCAGCTCACTGCAAGCTCCGCCTCCCGGGTTTACGCCATTCTCCTGCCTCAGCCTCCCAAGTAGCTGGGACTACAGGCGCCCGCCACCTTGCCCGGCTAGTTTTTTGTATTTTTTAGTAGAGACGGGGTTTCACCGTGTTAGCCAGGATGGTCTCGATCTCCTGACCTCGTGATCCGCCCGTCTCGGCCTCCCAAAGTGCTGGGATTACAGGCTTGAGCCACCGCACCTGGCCAGCAGCAGTATTTTCAATAGCCAAGACAAGATATGGAATAAATTTAAATATCATCAATGAATGAATGAAGAAAATGCAGTATACATATATATTAATACACACACACACACGCGCACACTGGAATGCTGGAGGACATTATGCTAAGTGAAAAAAGCCAGGCACAGAAACACAAATACTATACAATCTCACTTATATGAGGAATCTGAAAAAGTTTAACTCATAAAAATATACAGTAAAATAGAGGTTACCAGGGATTGGGGCAGGGGATGGTAAAGGCTGGGGAGATATTGGTCAGAGGGTACAAAATTTCAGTTACACAAGAGGAATAAGTTCAAGAGATCTGTTGTTCAATGTGGTGACTATAGTTAAGAACAATTCATTGTATTCTCAACTATTGCCAAGAGAGTACATTTTAAGTGTTCTCACCACAAAGACAAGATATGTGAGGTAATGTGTATGTAAATTAGCTTGAGTTTGCCATTCCACAATGTACACATATATTTTTTAAAGTATACAATTAATACATATGATTTTAATTTGTCAATTTAAATAAAGTTTTATCAGGAATTAATTACAACCAAGCTTTATACAAATAATAAAATGGGAAATAAAAACAAGCAGAGATGGAAAAACCAGCAATTTTTTAAAAGTCTGTTCCTGTACTGCTGAGATTTTCTGCATGTGTGAGAAATTCTGAGAGAGGGCCTTAACGCTAACATTTTGTGAACATTATAAATATATACACAAAAGCTTGATATGTTACCATAAAGCTTCATAGACATTGCTGCCCTCTAATATCCATTGTCTGATACCTATTGTATTGTTCTGTTCAGGCTGCTATTACAAATAATCACGGACAGAGTGACTTATAAACAACAGAGACTTATTTCTTACAATACCATTCTACTGTCTATTTTTATAACAGGTCAGAATGTCCAAGATCAGTTTGCTAGCACAGTTGGGCTCTGGTGAGGGCCTGCTTCCTTCATAGACAGAAATGTTTCACTGAAACCTCACACTGCAGAAGGGACCACTACATAGTTAGCTCTCCAGGGTCTCTTGTATAAGGGCACTAATCCCATCCATAAGCACTCCATCCATATGACCTAACCGCCTTCCAAATGCCCCACCTCCTATACCCCCACCTTGGGGGTTAGAATTCCAGCACATGAATATGAGGCAGGAATAAACATTCAGACCACAGCATCTATTCCCCTGGTATTTTTGTTTGTTTGTTTTTTAGTAACAGAACCTTCATATTATTTGCAGCTAACTCTCTTTTGACTTTTATTTTATGTAGAAGAGTAACTAGTTTTTAACTTTTTTAAATTACAGCGATTTGAGGTCTCATTTGTGTGCAGATAAACTGATACATACTGTAGTGCATGCTGTAGTGCATGCTGCACACTCCAACATGCTCCTTCAGGATGGATGAACTTACTTATTCCACCAGCCTCTGGGAGCATTGCCCACAGAGAGCCCTCAACTTGCAGCTCTCTTACATGCCTGCCTTCTGCTGAAGAGAGTTGCTTCATGCCAGCTCATGCCCTATTTCTAAAATAGTCTACACCCAATCACTGATTGACAGGGAATAGTAACATCTCGTCCCCTTGTTCCAGTTGGTACAACTCTGAAGGGCCATTTCAGTTTCAGAGCTATTTTTGGGCTTAGTTCAGGCTTTTGACGAAACTGCATTACAGTCCAACTTCTTCTGCTTAATCTTACTTCTTTTTTTTTTTCTTCCACTATTGTTGATCCCAAAAAGCACTCCCTAATAAACTTAGCACACTAATATCTTCCTCAGACCTCAGGGAAAGCAACCTGCAACATAGACATAAAGATCTTTTCACCCACAAAAAATTAATAGGTGGAACTAGGATTGAAATGGTGTCAAATGAACCAGTTTCTTAAGCATTTTTGTTTAAAAAAATAAATTTCAGGCAGAAATTTTTCTCTGAAACTAACAAAACAACCATGTATGCTGAGCAAATATATATTTACTATGTATTGGGCACTGTAGTGGCCAAAGTTTGTACTACACTTATGAAACCTTTGGAAATTTGTAAGGGTATTTGAGGGGTGGGAACTGGTCACCATGACTGGCAGATATTACTGGTGTTTAGTGTTGCGGTCCAGAGATAGTAAATATCCAGGAATGGTCAATAGAGTCCCAAGAGTGAAGGACGTTTCTTTGCTGAAGAGGATACAAAGAGGTATAAGACATAGTCTCCTCTTTCTGCTCTTACTTAGCTTATTTTCTAATCATGGGAAAAGAAAACAAAAATACTACATATGATAAATATATCAAGATCATGCAACAGCATCTACTGATAGCCAAATGGTTTGTATAGACAGTAAATGCAAAAATTCTTGCCAGAGTGAAATGATTGAAAAGAATCAGTGCAGGGGAAGAGCTGCAAGATTCTAAAAATTAACAGAAGAACGAATTTTTAGGACTTTCGTTCTGAGAATTTTGTGTCTCCTTTTAACAAATTATATATAACTCTGCTAGAAAGTGGTGAAGGCAAGATTTAAGCTCAGGGCTATCTAATTCCAAAGCCCATCCATGCTCTTTCTACTCCTCTCTGCTGCCTTTATTTATGATATTTTACTATCTAAAACTCCCACATTCACTTACCAGTAAACCTGCCTGCCTCCCCATGCTAAATGGAAAAGCAATTGATATCTGGAGCAGACCCTATTAATTTATGTTGGCCATGCAGGGGATGGCAGATGCTAGCTCTCCCTAGAACACATTGGCAGGAAATGTCCAGCTGTCAGTCTGGACACTGACGCTCACCAAATGCTGTCTCTGTAATCTCTGGAGCCCTTGATCTCACAGATATCACAGTGCTGGGAGGATGGTCACTTGGGAAGCAGGCATTTCTTCCTCACAGCTAGAAATCAAAGTTATTGTGGTTCCTCTAGATTCCAACTTCCCGCATTGTTGTCCCCTTAAATTTAAGATAAATGAGTCAGACACAGTGGTTCATGTCTGTAACTCCATTGAAAGCAGACAAGTCCCTGATTCCCTTGACAGGATGTGCAACAGGAGTGTGGCTTGCCTGCTTGTTTGCCCTGCTGCTCAAACCTTTTGCAAGAGGTGGAGCATGCAGATCAGCAGGTGCATAGGCCGGAAGAGTGCTTTGGGCTTCAGCCCCACAGTAGAGTCTAGAGGTGGTTGCCTGCAACCCCCGTGTTACAAAGCTCTTTCAGCTTTGCCTTCCACAGATGGCTTGAGTGTTAATCAGCTCAATGGACCCTCTGCCTTTTTGCAAGGGCAGAGGGCCAGAGTGACAGCTTTCTGTTCCTGGGCTTTTGTCCAGCCTTCTGGAAAAATAGGGTCATGCACGAACTTGAAGGATGAATGCGAAGTTTTATTGAGTGGTGGAGGTGGAGGTGGGGTTGACTTTCAGTAGGATAAATGGGGAACTAGAAGCAGGGATGGAGTGGGAAAATGATTCTCCCCTGGGGTCGGGCCGCCCAGCGACCAGACTCCTTTCAGACTGCCCCCAGCCTAATTCCTTTTGGTGTGCAGATGTTCCTCCTCTTCTCCCTTTCTCTGCCGCATCATTCCTCCATCCATCTGCTGGTCTGCTGGCATGCTGGTCAGCTTCTGGAGCCTGAGGTTTATATGGATGCAGGTTAGGGGACATGGTGGGTCCAAAAGCAACTTTTTGGGTACAAAGCAGGAATGTCTATTTTCATTTAGAACCTTGGGTATCCAGGCTTGAGGGTGGGGCCTTTGCCAGGAACCACCCTCTTCTACCCAGTAGTTCCCTCTCTCCTGTCTGTATCACCATCACTTTGGGAGGTGGAAGCAGGAGGATTGCTTAAGGCCAAGAGTTCAAGACCAGCCAGGGCAATAACGCAAGACTCCATCTCTACAAAAAAAAAAAAAAAAATTAATTAACTGGGCATGATGGCAGGAGCCTGTAGTCCCAGCTACACTGCAGGCTTAGGCAGGAGGGTCGCTGAAGCCCAGGAATTCAACTCTACAGTGAGCCATGATCACACTGCTGTACCCCAGCCTGGGTGACAGTATGACAGTGAGACCCTGTCTTAAAAAAAAAAAAAAAAAAGAGTTGTTAGAAAAACCGGAAAAGACCAAAGATGTCTGCAAGTGGGAGTATAGCATACCATCATTGCTGTATTTTTAGGTTGCTAATTTAATGCCAGAAAGGTTATTTCCTCTTAAGCTATGTTGCTTAAACTGAAGGTCCCGTGACACCAGGAAAACAGTCATGGTTTGGTCAAGCTCCTGGAGAAACAGGAATCTTTTGCCATGGATGTGGTTTGCTTGAATTGGAAGTTTTGGAGTAAATAAAAAAGACTGACCTGCATATAAAAATAGCTATCAAGTATTACCAAACTATACCAAATCTTTCAACCAAGGTTTAAGGATAGGAACCAAAATTTGACCTTTTCTTCATTCATTCTCACTAAATTTTTATGATCCCAAATTATTTTGCCCCATTTCTCTTTTCTCCTTACATTCCAAAGAGAAACATTTAACCCTTTGTTCTCACTCACTTGACTCAATTCCTAGGGTCTTGTCTGTTCATCACTCAGCATTGTGGATTTTTTGTTGTTTATTTGTTTTGTGGAGTACAGACCTAGATTTTATAGAGCAGTGGAGATTACCTGGACCTCAGTCTTTCCCTTCTTAGCAGTAGCTGTACTGAGATAAAGGGCCACTTTTCATGAGCCTCTACCTTAGCCCTTTCTTGTTTTTCCTTCACATGATGGTAGCTTAAGAACCAGCAGACACCTGGTGCCCACCAATCCAGCAGCCTGAAACAGATGAGCTTATCTTATAGTGAATTTCCTGGCCGTGTGCCACTTTGGAGAGAATCAAACAGCTTCTGTTGCCTTAGGTTTCCAGATGCCATTAAGGGTTTATTTGTCATATAAATACTATGATTTTCTTTGCTGATGAGATTAGTCCTAACAGACTGCTTTCACATGTTAACAAAAGTAGTTACTGTTTTAGAGAACTTGTCCCAGGAACAAATTCAAACTAACACCAAGACACAGCCTTTTACAAGATTGTTGAAGTAAAATTTAACAAGGTATTTTTTTTTTTAAGTAAGCTGTCAGGGGTTTCTCACACTTTGCTGGCAGTAGAGAGAATGAACTCAGGGAATCTGTAGAAATATTGGGTAATACTTGTTTTGAATCTTAAATCTGCATACATATGCAAGTATTACCCAATATTTCTGCAGAGTCCCTGAGTTCACTCTCTACTGCCATCCACCCACATGTGCTTCCGGATTACAGAATGTCTAGTCCTTTTAGTAGTTTCCACACAAATGTCATTCATATGCAAGCATTTTGTGAGTCCAATAACTGCAGCAGAGGTCCCATCATGAACTGAACAATTTTCTATTATTTCATAGGACATTCCTTAACACCCCCACCAACCATTCTCCCTACCTCTTCTGCCTGAGAACAATAGACATACTTTCTCCCTGTTATCTGCCAGTTCTCCTTCATCCAGATCCTGAAAGTTCATCTTCTCAACAATTACGTATTCCTCCCTAGAAGGAAACTTGTACCAGCTGCCATTATCTTAGCCCCCCGCCAACCAACTGCCAACTTTGAAAAGAGGGGAGTAGAGCCTGAGAAAGGGCAGTAGAAGAGATAGGGCCAACCATGGAAGGGGTGGAAGAGAGTGATATAGAATCATCTGAAAATGGGGCTCTGCAGAGAGGACAGGCAATGATGGAGCAGCTCAGTAGCAGATGGCTATATTAATCAGGGCTCTTAGGTCACAGGAGACAGGCACCTAATCCAAACCAGTTTAAGGGTGGAAAGGAAATATATTGGCTTTGTTATCTGGGAAGGATATTGGGGAAACTCGCAGGACTGAAATGTAAGCTGCAGGAACCACGCTTCAGGGCCTATAGAGAGAGACTTCTTGACACTAGGATTTGTTCCGTCTCCCTCCATCACCCATTTCTGTTTGTTTCTTCTTGGTTTCATTCTACACATGGGCTGTATCACATGGTGGAGAAAATGGCTTAGGGGTGTCCTAGCCATTAGCCCACATACAAAGAGGACTTCTTTTACATGTGGCCATACACAAATTTCAAATAAGACTGATTGCCCTGCTTGTGTCATATCACCATTGCTGCATATGAAGAGAGGGAAGTCCCACCAGAATAACAAGAGAAAGGGAACAATTACACAAAAATCATGAGTGATATTACCTGAAGAAGAAGGATGAGAAAGTATGATAGGCGAACCAAACAAGCGATAGTTATTGCCAACCTACTAAAAGACCACAGGCTGCCTGAGAGCTAAGGAGAGTATGCTAAAAGAGGGTGATGAGGAGGAGGCATATGCCAAAAATTCTGTAGATGTCTCAACTCTCCTTTGTCAGATGTGTGACAATGACAGAAAATTGAAGAGTTGCTTGGCTATTTTTGTATTGTCCATGCAGAAGTGGTCATGGAATTATTAGCTGGTAAAGTCCTGAGCAGCCAAAGCTTGGGTGAGGATTTAAGAGTGGGAAACAAATAATCCATAGACGCTGGACTCAGCCTGGAAACCATTTTTTTCCAGTCCAAAAGACCCAAGGACCACTGGACGTGGTGGCACATGCCTGTAGTTCCAGCTACTAAGGAGGCTGAAGGGGGAAGATAACTTGAGCCCAGGAGTTCAAGGCTTCTGTGAGCTAGGATCACACCACTGCACTCCAGTCTGGACAACAGAGCAAGACTACAGCTCAAACAAAAAAAAAAAAGAAAAAGAAAAAGATCCAGGGACTTTTACAACTCCCTCCACTGGGAGAAATTGCTGTGTGCCCAGGGACAAGCTTAGAGTTCAGAGGAAGGAAGAGACACAGGGAAAAGCACACAAATGACACCCTTTCCCAGATAGGTGGCTGTCCAAAGGAAAAGGCAGAAACAATCTAACATATCAGCAATTCACAAATCTCTGCAGAAGCCATAGTCTAGGACTGAGTACAGTTAATAGACTCTAAGTTTTGGTTTTGCCTAGTCCAGATGGAGAGATTTAGGTTTAGCTGCAAATAATATTGAAAATTTCTGACAGCAAAACATGACCATTAAAAGGAAAAAGGTATGGGTCAGAGGACAATGTAAGACTCCAAAGTAGATAAGCAAATTATTTAATCTAAAAGAAAGAAGTCATTCAGGTTAGAAAGACAAGGTAGGTGGAATCATCTTAGCATATTTCAATTGCCTTAATAAAGGCACTCAATAAGTAATTTTTTTTTTTTTTTGAAATGGAGTCTGACTCTCTCACCCAGGCTGTAGTGCAGTGGTGTGATCTCAGTTCACTGCAACCTCCGCCTCCCAGGTTCAAACGATTCTCCTGCCTCAGTCTCCTGAGTAGCTGGGCTTACAAGCGTGTGCCACCACACCTGGCTAATTTTTGTATTTTTAGTAGAGACAAGGTTTCACCATGTTGGTCAGGCTGGTCTCAAATTCCTGACCTTATAATCCACTCACCTCGGCCTCCCAAAGGGCTGGGATTACAGGTGTGAGCCACCACGCCTGGCCTCAATAAGTAATTTTTTAAATGAATGAGTACTGTCTCTTTTTATACCTGGCTTCTCGTTTCCATATCCCTTTTCTTTTTTACTCTTTTTTCATTTTCTAGTTTTCCATGAATTTGTGAGGCATTTCTACCTTTCAAATGCATTTCCTTTTTGCTTTTAAAAGTATTTGTAATTATACAAATGAAACATAATATAATTTCATTGTAAATAATTTTTAAAATTCAGAAATGTAAAATGTTCAAGTCTTAACACATACACATGCACATCAAAATCTTGCTTCTATCCTCAGAAACTAATAACTATTTGAGAAATATCCTTTCAAAATGTTTTATGCATTTTTGTGTATGTTTTGTAACACATATATGTAAATGTATATATATTTATATAGAGAGAAATGACAAGCTAGATATAGAGGTTCATATGTTTAAATTCTGTTTTATAAATTTGTTTTCCCCTTGAAATTATGACTTATAGATCATTTTATATCAGTACATATGAGAATGCAATATTATTTTTATGTCAATAATAGTCTATCATTTATTTAAGCAGTCCTCTATTGATGGACAATTCCCACTTTTTGCTAGTAAGATTTGCACTCTTCCATCTCACTGTGCCAGTCTGGTAAAGTGGTTTGTAGGTTACTGACTTAATACTTAACCTTGAAAGTTGAGTAAACGTTGGACTGACTGGAGTAGGAGAAGAATTAGGGGCTGAAATGCAAACTGGTAATAGAACATATTCACTTGACTCATCTCTTGAACATGTTTTCTTCCAGAACTAAGCAATAGAGGTGGTAATCATAGGATACTGCTGGTTTGGGTATTGGGGTTTTGAAATTTTAATGAAAACTAGGACTTTCTTGTTTATTTAGTGTTATTTATTTTGATATTTATTTGCTTTTCCCTTGATTATAAAAATCATTTTCTGAGAAAATTTAGAAAACACAGTAATGGAAAAAGAGAAAAATGGATAAGAACAACTGTTATCATTCTTATTACTGTTATTGTTCCTTTTACTCTTTATTGGACATATATGCATGAACAAAACCGAGACATAGTGTAAAATAAGATTTGTGCTCTGCTCGTTTTATTTTTTAATTTTTAATTTTACGGGTATATAGTAGGTATTTAGATTTCTGGGATATATGTGTTATTTTGGTACAGGCATGCAGTGTGTAATAATCTTCAGGGTAAATGGGCTATCCATCACCTCAAGCATTTATCCTTTCTTTGTGTTACAAAATTCCAATTATAGTCTTTTAGTTACTTTTAAATATAGAATAAATTATTGTTGACTGTAGTCAACAATTGTTGACTGTTGTGCTATCAGATACTAGATCTTACTTATTCTAACTATGTTTTTATACTTATTAACCATCCTCATTTCCACCTTCTCTGTACTACACTTCTCAGCCTCTGATAACCATCATTCTACTCTCTATTTCCATGAGTTTAATTGTTTTAATTTTTAACTCCAACAAATAAGTGAGAACATGTGAAGTTTGTCTTTCTGTAACTCACTGATTTCACTTAACATAATGTCCTCCAGTTCCAGCCATGTTGTTGCAAATGGTGGACTCCCATTCTTTTTTATGGGTGAATAGTACTCCACTGTGTATATGTACCACATTTTCTGCAGCCATTCATCTGTTAATGGGTTGTTTCCAAATTTTGGCTATTGTGAATAGTGCTACAATAAATATGATAGTGCAGATATCTCTTTGATATACAGATTTCCTTTCTTTGGGGTATATACCTAGCAATGGGATTGCTGGATCATATGGTAGTTCCATAGTTATACCTTTAGTTTTTTGAGGAACCTCTAAAACTGTTCTCCATAGTGATTGTACTAATTTACATTCCCAACTACGGTGTACAAGGGTTCCCTTTTCTCTACATCCTCACTACCACTTCTTATTGCCTGTCTTTTGGGTAAAAGTCATTTTAGCTGGAGTGAGATAATATTTCATTACAGTTTTGATTTGCATCTCTCTGATGATTAATGATGTTTGGCATCTTTTCATATACCTGTTTGCCATTTGCTTGTCTCTTTTTGAGAAAAAAGTTCATTCAGATCATTTGTCTTTTTTTTTTTTTTCTTTTTTTTGAGGCAGGGTCTCACTGTCACCCAGGCTGCAGTGCTGTGGCACGTCCGCAGCTCACTGAAACCTCTGCCTCCTGGGTTCAAGCGATTCTTGTGCCTCAGCCTCCTGAGTAGCTGGGATTACAGGTATGAACCACAATGCCCAGCTAACTTTTTTGGTTTTTGGTAGAGACAGATTTTCACCATGTTGGCCAGGCTAGTCTCAAACTCCCGACCTCAAGTGATCCTCCTGCCTTGGCCTCTCAGGTGCTGGGATTACAGGCATGAACCACTCTACCAGGCCTGATTTGCCCATTTTAAAATCAGTTTATTAGGTTTTTTTCTTTTTGAGTTGGTTGAGTTCCTTACATATTCTGGTTATCATTTATCAGGTGAATAGTTTGAAAATATTTTCCCCCACTTTAATGGGTTGTCTCTTCACTTTGTTGATTGTTTCCTTTGCTGTAAATAGCTTTTTAACTTGATGTGATTCCATTTCTCCAATTTTGCTTTTGTTACTTGTGCTTGTGGCTTATTACTCAAGAAATCTTTGCCCAGAACAATGTCCTGGAGTTTCCACAATGTTTTCTTTTAGTAGTTTCATAGCTTGAGGCCTTAGATGTAAGTCCTTAATCCATTTTAATTTGATTTTTGTATATGGCAAGAGTTGGGAGTTAGCTTCATTCTTCTGCATATGAATATCCAGTTTTCCCAGTACCTTTTATTGAAGAGATTGTCCTGTACACAATGTATAGCCTTGGAAAGTTTGTTGAAAATGAACTTACTGTAGATATATAAATTTATTTTTGGGTTCTCTATGCTGTTCCATTGGTCTGTGTGTCTGTTTTTATGCCAGTACCATGCCGTTTTGGTTACTACAGCTCTGCAGTATAATTTGAAGTCAGGTAATGTGATTCTCAGTTTTTCCCTTTTGCTCAGGATGACTTTGGTTATTCTGGGCCTTCTGTGGTTCCATATAAATTTTGGGACTTTTTAAAATTTCTATGAAGAACGTCGTTGATATTTTGATAGGGATTACATTGTCTCTGTAGATTGCTTTGGGTAGTATGGACATTTTAACAATATCGCTTCTTCCAATCCATGAACATGGCATTTCTTTCCATTTTTTAGTGTCATCTTCAATTTCTTCCACCAATGATTTATATCACTATAGAGATCATTCACTTGTACATTAATTATAGAGAGCTTTCACCTCTTTAATTATTTCTAGGTATTTTATTTTATTTGCAGCTACTGTATATGGGATTACTTTCTTGATTTATTTTTCAGATTATTTGCTATTGACATATACAAATGTTCCTGATTTTTCTGTCAGTTTTATATCCTCTGACTTTACTAAATTTGTTTATCAGTTCTAATAGTTTTTTGGTGGAGTCTTAGGTTTTTCCAAATGTAAGCTTATATATCTGCAAACAAGGATGATTTGACTTGTTCCTTTACAATTTGGATGCCCTTTCTCTTGTCTGATTCCTCTAACTAGAACTTCTATTACTATGTTGAATAACAATGGTGAAAGTGGGCATCCTTTTCCTGTTTCAGATCTTAGAGGAAAGACTTTGAGTTTCCCCTCATTTACTGTGATACTAGCTGTGGGTCTATTGTATATGGCTTTTATTGTGTTAAAGTATGTCCCTTCTATATCTAGTTTTTTGAGGTTTTCATCATGAAGAGATGTGGAATTTTATCAAGTGCTTTTTGAGCATCAATTGAAATGATCATATGGTTTTGTCCTTCATTCTGTTGATATAATGTATCACATTGATTGATTTATGCATGTTGAGCCATTCTTGCATGTCTGGTATAAATTCCACTTGCTTATGATGAGTAATCTTTTTAATGTGTTGTTGAAACCAGTTTGCTAGAATTTAATTGAGGATTTTTGCATCAATGTTCATTGGAGATATTGGCCTGTAATTTTCTTTTCTTAATGTGTCTTTGGTTTTGGTATCAGGGTAATACTGGCTTCATACAATGAGTTTGAAAGTATTCTCTCCTCCTTTATTTTTCAGAATAGTTTGAATTGGATTGGTATTAGTTCTTCCTTAAATGTTTGGTAAAATTCAGCAGTGAAGCCATCAGGTTTCAGGCTTTTCTTACCTAGGTGAGTTTTTATTATGGCCTTGATCTTGTTACTTATTATTTGTCTGTTCAGGTTTTGAATTTCTTCATGGTTCACTCTTGGTAGGTTGTGGGTGTCTAGGAATTTATCCATTTCTTTTAGGTTTTCCAATTTATTGACATATAGTTACTCATAATAGTCTCTAGTCATCCTTTGAATATCTGTGGTATAACTTATAATGTCTACTTTTTCTTTTTTGTTTTTTTTCCCCCTGAGGCAGGGTCTCACGTTGTTGCCCAGGTTGGAGTGTAGTGGCACAAACATGGCTCACTGCAGCCTTGTCCTCCCAGGCTCAGGTAATCCTCTTGCCTCAGTCCCCCAAGTAGCTGGGACTACAGGCATGTGTCACTGTACCCAGCTAATTTTTGGATTTTTAGTAGAGACAAGGTTTCACCATGTTTCCTGGGCTGGTCCAGAACTTCTGAGCTCAAGTGATCTGCCTTCTTTGGCCTCCCAAAGTGCTGGGATTACGAGCATGAGTCATGGTGTCCTGCATAATGTCTTTTTTTTAATCTCTGATCTTGTTTATTTGGGTCTTTTTTTCTTAATTAGGCTGTCTAAAAGTTTGTCAATTTTATCTTTTAAAAAAACCTTTTGTTCCTTTGATATTTTGCATTGTTTTTTCATTTCAATTTCATTAATTTGCTATCTGATTTTTTTTTTTTTTTTTTTTTGAGACGAATTCTCACTCTGTTCCCCAAGCTGGAATGCAGTGGCGTGATCTCAGCTCACTGCAACCTCCACCTCCCGGGTTCAAGTGATTCTCCTGCACACCCTCCCGAGTAGCTGGGATTACAGGCGCCTGCCGCCATGCCCAGCTAATTTTTGTATTTTTAGTAGAGACGAGGTTTCACTCTGCTGGCCAGGCTGGACTTGAACTCCTGACCTCATGATCCACACACCTCGGCCTCCCAAAGTGCTGGGATTATAAGCGTGAGCCACCCCACCCAGCCTTCTGGTCTTTATTATTTCTTTTCTTCTGCTAATTTTGGATTTGTTTGCTCTTGCTTTTCTAGTTCACTAAGATGCATCATTAGATTGCTTATTCGAAGTTTTTCTACTTTTTTAAATTTAGGCACTTATTGTTATAAATTTTCCTCTTAGTACTACTTTTGCTATATCCCATAGGTTTTGGTATGTTGTGTTTCCATTTTCATTTGTTTCAAAAAGTTTTTTAATTTCCTTCTTAATTTCTTTATTGACCCGTGAGTCATTTAGGAGCATGTTGTTTAATTTCCATGTGTTTGAATAGTTTCTAAAGTTCCTCTTGTTATTGATTTCTAGTTTTACTCCATTACAGTCAGAGAGGAAACGATATAATTTTAGTTTTTTTGAACTTTTAAAGATTTATTTTGTGGCCTAATATATGATCTATTTTTGATAATGTCCTATGTGTTGAGGGGAAGATTATACATTCTGCAGCTATTGGATGAAATGTTCTGTAAATATCTATTAGGCCCATTTGGTCTACAGTGCAAATTAAGACTGGTGTTTCTTCGTTGACTTTCTGTCCAGATTATCTGTCCAATGCTGAAAGTGAGACATTGAAATCTCTAGCTATTATTGTATTGGGATCTATCTCTCTTTAGTTCTAATAATATTCACTTTATATATCTGGGTGCTCCAGTGTTGGATGCATGTATATTTGTATTTGTTATATCCTCTTGTTGAATTGACCCCTTTAGCATTATATAATGACCTTCTTTGTCTCTTTTTATGATTTTTGTCTGGAAATCTATTTTGTCTGATATAAATATAGCTACTCCTGCTCTTTTTTGGTTTCTGTTTGCCTGAAATGTCTTTTTCCATTCCTTTATTTTCAGTTTATTTGTGTCTTTATAGGTGTAGTGTATTTCTTGTAGGCAGAAAATAATTGGGTCTCATTTTTTTATCCATTCAGTTACTCTGTCTTTTGATTAGGGAGTTTAGTCCATTTACATTCAATGTTATTATTGATAAGTAAGGACTTACTCCTGCCATTTTGCTGCTTTATGGTTTTTTTGTTTTTGTTTTTGTTTTTCCCCCTTTCCTCCCTTCATTCCTTTATTCTTGTCCTTCTTGTTCCAAAGATGATTTTCTCTGGTGGTATGTTTTAATTTCTTGCTTTCTATTTTTTTATGTATCTGTTGTAGGTTTTTAAATTTGAGGTTACCATGAGGCTTGCAAATATTATCTTATAACCCATTATTTTAAATTGATGGCAGCTTAACAGATTGCATAAACAAACTAGCAAACAAGCAAATAGAAAACTAATAAAACTCTATATTTTAACAACATCCTTTCATTTTTAACTTTTTTTTGTTTCTATTTATATCTTATTATGCTATGTCTTGAAAAGTTGTTGTAGTTATTATTTTTGGTAGGTTCATCCTTTAGTCTTGTTACTCAAGATATGAGTTATTTACAAACCACAATTACAGTGGTATCATATTCTGGATTTGTCTGTGTACTTACTATTACCAGTGAGCTTTGTAGCTTCAGATGATTTCTTACTGCTCATTAACATCCTTTCATTTCAGATTGAAGAACTCCTTTTAGCACTTCTTGTGGGACAGGTCTGATGGTGATGAAAACCCTAAGCTTTTGTTTGTCTGGGAAAATCTTTATTTCTCCTTCATATTTGAAGAATATTTTCACTGGATGAAAGCTCTAGGATCCTATAATGAAAGTTGTTTTCTTTCAGCACTTTAGTAAAGATTGTTTTCTTTCAGCATATTAGTGTCATATCACTCTCTCTTGGTCTGTAAGGTTTCCACTGAGAACTCTGCTGCTGGACATATTGGAGCTCCTTTGTATGTTATTTTCTTTTCTCTTGATGCTTTTAGGATCCTTTCTTTATTCTTGACCTTTGGGAATTTGATTATTAAATGTCTTGAAGTTGTCTTATTTCGATTAAATCTGCTTCGTGTTCTGTATTATTCTGGTATTTGAATATTGATATCTTTTCCTTGGTTTCAAAAGTTTTCTGTTATTATCCCTTTGAATTAACTTTGTACCCTGATCTCTCTCTCTCTCTCTTTCTCTCTCTCTCTCTCTCTCTCTGGGTGTCTCTGTCCTAAGGCCAATAACCTTAGATTTGCTCTTTTGAGGCTATATTCTAAATCTTAAAGGCATGCTTCCTTCTTTTTTTTTTTTTTTTTTTGAGATGGAGTTTCACTCTTGTTGCCTAGGCTGGAGTGCAGTGGCGCTATCTCAGTTCACTGCAACCTCTGCCTCCCTGGTTCAATTGAGTCTCCTGCCTCAGGCTCCCATGTAGCTGGGATTACACCTCCTCACCCGGCTAATTTTTTGTATTTTTTTAGTAGAGATGGGACTTCGCCACGTTGGCCAGGCTGGTCTCGAACTTCTGACCTCAGGTGATCCACCTGTCTCGGCCTCCCAAAGTGCTAGGATTACAGGTGTGAGCCACTGCACCTGGCCTGCCTCTTTTTTATTTGGTTTTTTTTTTTCTTTTTTACTTTTTTCTTTTTTACTCTTTTTTCTTTTGCCTTTTCTGACTGTATTTTCAAATATTCTGTCTTCAAGCTCACTAATTTTTTTCTGCTTAACTAATTCTGCTGTTGAGAGACTTCAGTATATCAGTTGATACATTCTTCAGTGTATCAGTTGAATTTTTCAGCTCCAGAATTTCTGCTTGAGTTTTAAAAATTATTTCAATCTCTTTTTTAAATTTATCTGAAAAGGATTCTAAATTTCTTCTCTGTGTTATCTTGATCTTTCGTTGATCTGTTATTTCATTGATCTTCCTCAAAGGAGTTATTTTGAATTCTCTGTCTGAAAAGTCACAGATCTCTGCCTCTGCAGGATTGGTCTCTACTGCCATTTTTACTTTGTTTGGTGAGGCCATGCTTTCCTGGATGGTCTTGATGCTTGCAGATACTCATCTGTATCTAGACATTCAAGAGTTAGATATTTATTGTAATCTTCATAGTGTGGGCTTGTTTATACCCATCCTTCTTGAGAAGGCTTTCCAAGTATTCAAAATGAATTGAGTATTGTGTTGTAAGTGTTTGGTCACTGTAGCTGTATCTGCTTTAGGGGACACCTCCAGCCCCATGATGCAGACTCTTACAGACTCATATAGATACCAACTTATTGATCTTGAGAAAGACCCAGGTGAATTCCCTGTATTATCAGGCAGTGTCTCTGTTCTCTTCCCTTACTCTCCCACAAACAAATGAAGTCTCTCCTCCATGCTATGCTGCCTGGAGTTGAGGGAGGTGTAACACAAGCACCCCTATAGCCACCACCACTGAGACTGTGCTTGGTCAGACCTGAAGCCAGAACAGTACTAGGAGTTGGCAAAGGCCTGTGGTAACTCTTGCCTGGCTACTGCTGATGGTTGTTCAAGGCCCAAAAGTTCTTTAGTCAGCAGGTGGTAAACCCAACCAAGCTTGTGTCTTTCCCTTCAGAATAGCAGGTTCCCTTCTGACCCAGGGTGGGTCTAGAAATACTGCCCAGAAGCCAGAGCCTAGAGTCAGGAATGTTAGAAATCTACTAGGTGCTCTACTTTACTGGGGCTTAGCTGACATATATGTTACAAGACAAATTTCTTTTTAATCTCTTTTCTCCTTTCCTCAAGCAGAAGAAGTCTCTCCCTGTAGCCACCATGGCTCCACACTCACGGCAAGTGTTGCTTGGCTACCACTGAAGTTTATTCAAGACCCAAGGGCTCTTTAGTTAGCAAGTAATAAATCTTGCCAGTCCTAGGACTCCCCCTTCAGGGCAATGGGTTACCTTCTGGCCCAGGGCAGATTTAGAAATGCCGTCCAGGAGCTAAGGCTTGGGATCAGGGACTTTAGGGGTCTGCTTGGTCCTTCATTTTACTGTGACTGATCTGGTACTCAAGTTTGCAAGACAATGTCCTTTTTACTCTTCCTTCTCCTTTCTTCAAGGAGGAAGAGACTCTCCCAAAACTGTGAGCTGTGCTGCCTGGAACTGGGGGAAGGATGGCACAAGCACTCCCTTGGCCGGACCAGCTGATGTCTCACTGGGTTGTGTGCACCCCAAATCCACTGGCTCCAAACCCAGCACAGCATCAGAACTTGTCCAGGAATTACAGTCCTGGTGACCTAGATTGCCTTTCAAGTTTATTTATAACCCCAGAGTGTGTCAGCTCATGGTGGTGGAATTAGCTAGAACTTGGGTTCTAACCACTGATAGGGACAATTCCCCTCTGGCCAGGGCTGGTTTAATTGCTCACTCCATGGGTGCGAGGTTAACCCTGTCCTGTGTTGCATTCCACTGTGAGTTCAGGGCAGCACTGGGTTCCAATGCAAAGTCCCACAGTCACTGTTCTCTCCCTCCCCCAAGGACATAGAATCTCTCTCAGCACCACAGAGCTGCTTCTGAGGAATGGGGGAGAGAGAGTGTAGGCAATTCAAGACTGTCTTTTCTATCCTCTTCAGTGCCTCTTTTCTTGCCATGATAGTCAAACCAGGTACTGTGATTGCTCACCTGATTTTTTGTTTTCCAAAAGGTGCTTTATTGTGTGGATAGTTGCTAAATTTGGTATTCCTATGGGGACAATGATCACTGGAGAGTTCTATTCCACCATCTTTCTCTGCCTCCTCCCTCTTCAGTGCCCAGCTCCTTTTAAATTAAACACTATATTGTGAACATTTTCCATGTCTTAAATAATCTTTAAAAGTCTTTTTTTTTTTTTTTTTTTTTTTTTGAGATAGGCTGAAGGGCAGCAATGTGATCATGGCTCACTGTAGCCTCAAACTAAGCTCAAACAATCTTCCTACCTCAGCTTCCTCAGCTTCTGAGTAGCTGGGACCACAGGTACATGCCACCACTCTTGGCTAATTTTTTGTTGTTGTTTTTTATAGAGATTGGATCTCACTATGCTGCCCAGGCTGGTCTCAAATTTCTAGGCTCCAGCAAGCCTCCTGCCTCAGCTTCTCAAAGTACTACAATTACAGGTGTGAGTCATGGCAGCCGGCCCAAAAGTCTAATTTTATTGATCACATAGTTCTTAGCCTTATGTGGTAAAACCTAGATGCTTCTTAAATAAACTTAAGAAGCCTCACTTTCCACCTTCAGAAAGGCTGAAGATTTCCAGCCTAGTGCTACATGAACAGAGTCTCCAGAAAGACTAATATAACTATTATAGTTTTCTTTTGAATTGTCAGGGACTGAGTATAAGAATGTAAAGTACAAACATTTGGAAACCAATTGAAAATACCTGCTGAAACTAAATATGTTCATTCCCTAATCCAGCAGTGCCACTTTTAGGTACATACGCTTAAGGAAACTCTTGCAAAAGTACACAGGGATACAAATTTAAGGATGCTTATTCCAGCCCTGCTAAAATAGAAAAAAGGAAAAAGAAAGAAAGAAAGAAAGAAAGAAAGAAAGAAAGAAAGAAAGAAAGAAAGAAAGAAAGAAAGAAAGAAAGAAAGAAAGAAATTAGAAAGAATTAAAAATAACCAAAGTACCTATCAATAGGAGAATGGATAATAAACTGTGGTATATTTATGTGATGAAATACTATAGAACCATTAAAAGGAATGAGATGAAGCTATTCATATCATCATAGATAGATGTCAAAAGCAAAGGGCTGGGCCAGGTATGGAGGTTCATGCCTGTAATCCCAGCACTTCGGGAGGCTGAGGCAAGTGGATCACTTGAGCTCAAGGGTTCAAGACCAGCCTGGGCAACATGGCAAAATCCCATCTCTACAAAAAATACAAAAAAATTTAGCCAGGCATGGTGACACTTGCCTTTAGTCCCAGATACTTGGGGAGCTGAGGCAAAAGGATCAACTGAACCTGGGAGATCTAGTCTGCAGTGAGCCAAGACCGCATCACTACACACCAGCCTGAGTGACACAGTGAGACCCTGTCTCCAAAAAAAAGCAAAGGGCAGAACAAAAATGGCAAGTGGTAGGACAACGCCTTAGTTCATTTGTAAGCATGCCTGCTTCATGGATACATAAGTATACTGAAATATAAAAAAAGATGAAATACAAATTCATCATAGCAGTTGTCTCTGATGAGGAGCATAATGGAGCAAGGGGAATTTTCACTTTACATGTTTTGTGTCATGTTTTATTTATTTTTCTTTTCTTTTCTTTTTTTTTTTTGAGATGGAGTCTCACTCTGTACACCCAAGCTGAAGTGCAGTGGCGTGATCTTGGCTCACTGCAACCTTTCGTCAGTGTGGCTCAAGTGATTCTTGTGCCTCAGCCTCCCAAGTAGCTGGGACTACAGGAGCGTGCCACCACACCCAGCTAATTTTTTGTATTTTAGTAGAGATGGAGTTTCACCATGTTGCCCAGAGCAGTCTCAAACTCTTGAACTCAGGCAATCCGCCCTTCTTGGCCACCTAAAGTGCTGGGACTACAGTTGTGAGCCACCGCAATGTGTCATGTTTTTTTAAAAAAAGATTAAACAAATAAAATGTTGTTCGTTGATCATGTTATGTAGTACTTACGTGGCCTTTTTTGTATTACTCTCAGTACTTCTAACTTCTCTTTAGTTTTCTCTCAAAAAGGGTAAATAGATAATAAAAATAATAAATCTTTCATGCTAATTAATTTATTATAAACATTATGTTATGCTGTGGATTATCTTTATTTGCAGTAGTTATATTCCATAAAGTTGCAGTGAATACCGAATTAGCAAACGCTGATCAACTGCTCAAAGGGAAAATACAGAGTTGGGTTCCTGTGAGTCTCAGGTCACAATATTTTCATCAGCTGATCACGTATAACCTTGTATTATGTGTGTTCCAGTTTTAAGACACCTTATTTAATTAACACCGGACTCATGGTCATCAGCACTATAATTCTTACATGAATAAAGCTTATCTAATGCAAAGTATTTTCTCTGTAAGGCATATCATAACCCTTGTGGGCTTAGGACCATTTTCCTTTTTTCTTTATTTGAGACAGACTCTCGCTCTGTCACCCAGGCTGGAGTGCAGTGGTGCTATCTCTGCTCACTGCAGAGACTTCTGTCTCCCCAGTTTAAGCGATTCTCCTACCTCAGCCTCCAGAGTAGCTTGGATTACAGGTGTGCACCACCACGCCCAGCTAATTTTGCATTTTTAATAGAGACTGGTTTGACCACGTTGGCCAGGCTGGTCTGGAACTTCTGACCTCAAGTGATCCACCAGCCTCGGCCTCACAAAGTGCTGGGATTACAGGCATGAGCCACCACCGTGCCCAGCCAGGAACATTTTCAAAAGCAAAATTACCACCACAAAGCACAAAAACGTGAAAAAATGTAGCACTAAATAGACCTCAAAGAGAACACTTGCTTACAGTATGAGGACCAGAACAAGGAAGCAGAGCATTACCTCATTGAACCTCAGCAGAGAATGCGAACATCAAGCAACTCAAATTTTTCACCATTTTATGCATGTCTGCAAATAACCAAGAAAGTGCCATGAATATTGATTTGGAAGTTACAAGTACATTTTAACAACTAAGCAAATTCATACATAAATATCTATGAATAATAAGAGTTGACTCCATATACTTACGCAGATCAGTGATGCAACTTATAAATTGCAACAATATCGAAACAAGACTGTATTATTAAAACCTAATAATTTGCAGGTAACCATTCAAGTGACAGATATCAACTGTCTTCACTCCTGCTGAGACTTGTTTACCTAGTAGTGTTTAGCTGACCATGGTTATTCAAAGATCCCATGCACTTGGCAGATAGAAATTTTGCACCTTCTATCTGGAAAATTCCAGGCCTCATGGGTCTCCCTTTTATCTTTCAACGTAAAATTTAGTCAAGGCATTTTTGTTTTCAATAAATTTTCTCTATTTAAAGAAACCAGCACTATGTAGATGGGCTACACAGGTTGGGGTCTTTGAATATATTATTAAAATTCCACTTCACTTATTTTTTGTTGTGAACCATCTCGGAATTCTAGTCTTGGAAAGGGCCATGTATATACATTTAATTGGTTTAAGTCACCCTGTGTAAGGGAGAGTAAATTTTAGAAAAGCCATTTTTAAAATGTCACATTGAAGAAAGGAGTCAGCAAATTAAAGTCAAGCCTACCACTTTAAAAGCTTTAAGATCTGATATTTGATATTTTCAGGTTTAGTCCTCAAAGATGGATTACCCCAACCATTTCTGCCAGGACTGTGAACTAAGAGATTTGGAAAAGCCAGCAATCATCTCATAGCATATTTACACCTTCTATATACCTACCAAACAAATAGCAAAACTTCAAATACCATGTTTACTGAAACTTTTTTAAATTACAGAAATTGTATGTATGGACATGATCTTTTAAAGCGTATTTATTTTTAATGATCTCATTCATGCTATATATCTCATTCACAATCTTTCTTTGTGTTCTTTTTTTCTTATGATTATTTCAAGTCCTAAATCATTTCAAGATAAAATTGTAAGAAAATGCACTGGCTCCAAGGACCTTGTGGAAAGTCTCCTAGAAACTCATTGGTATAGAAAGGATGAATATTAAATGAGATGCAAATAGTTGCTTTGGTGGAGTCCCAGAAGATTTAAATGCATAAACGTAAGCCTTGTGATGTCTGAGAGCCACAATAGCCAATATAAATAAATCATATGTAAAACAGTAACTTGAAAAAAATGGGAAAAGAGATGGAAAAATGAAATAAATTACTTTTACCAAAATGTTTCTCAAATAATGATAGGGGAGATAAGGTGATAAATAATAGATTGGATGTTTTTAAGAGGCCTAAGTAACAGTCTAAGTACATTGTGTTAAATTTCTGAATTTTTAACCACAGAAAGTCTATACTTACATAATCCATGTTGATTGTCTGCCTGCCATTTGAACTAACACACACATACATTGTTCAAGCCAAGTCTTTTAAGTTTGCTTTTAAGAAGGCTTGCTAAATGGAAAACAACATTAATTGTTGGATTAGTTTATCCAAACAATGGGGACCACACAAAATGCTTACCTTTTTGGTGCAGCCATATTTACGGGTTCTTACCTTCCCCTTTGTAGTCAATGGCATTGACAAAATCTCAAATGTAGCATAGTAGGTAAGAGTCAAATGAGCTGACTGCCTTTGGCAGCAACATCAGAAACTGAAAAACATGTTATGATATGTCTTAAAAGCAAGATGGTTACTGTGTTTTTGAGTTTGGGAAAGAAGAAAGGTAGAAATCCCAGTGCAGGAAAATGAGTATCCAAAGAAGCTGAGGAGACTAGAACTAACTTTGGGTTCTAAAGGGGTGCAGGTCAAATAAGGATTCCTTCTTCCTTTCCTTTTTTCTTCTGTCTCTCTCTCCTTAACTTCCTTTCTTCCACTTCACAGATTTCCTGTTTTAAACATAAACTTTTAAATTTTTTCAACTGAAGTACCAGGAAGTTCCTCCTCTTTGAAACCTAGAGTAATTAATCAAATTTGCGGAGAGAAGATAATTCAGCTCATTCCAAATCTGTCTGGAAAATTTGCATTGTCCTACATGGCTATGCATATTACTTTGTGAGAAAAAATGAGGTGGGGTAACCTAATTGCCTTTTATTTAAAAATGAGTTGGCCCACTTTCAAAATATTATTCAAATGTCTCAAGAAACCATTGAGAATAAGAAATAAGCCTCCCTCCAATGGCATGTCAGGAACAGGAAGGTCAACGCATCCTTCACCTCTGAGTCTGCCACAAATGGCACATACAAGAGCATTTTTCTTTTCTTTTCTTCTTTTTAACTGGTGCAGAGTTTCCAAGTCAGAACTGGTTTGTAAACAATGTAATCCTGAAGAATCAACACAGAAGGAAAAGAAGCTGGAGGGCAGATAGATGGGTGGAAGGGTCAGACATTGTCAAATAGTTTTCCTGTCCCTGTGATTCCCTGAGCTCCAAAAGTCTGTTTTTATTAACCCAGTTTCAGTCCAATTATCTTTTTAATTGTTTAAATTTACCCTTGGCTAGGGTATCCAAAAGCTTTAATTTCTTTCTAAAATTATCTCATTTTTTGTGTCTTTAGAAGCACATGTAGACATGTGACTATGGTAGGAGCAGAGGGAAAGACAAGATTTGACTAAGTAGCCTTTAAAAGATCTGCAGGAACATCAAAATGTCTGTCTTCAAATGGTCCTAGTCTTTTAACCATCACTGAGACCAGCACAAGCAAAGTACAAGTGCCTGACCAGGTTCTCCTAATGACATGAAAGGCCAGAGCACAACAAGTCAGCCTGTACCTTATATATGATCAGACTTTGCATTTGGAAAGAATACTCAGTACCTTTAGCGCCCACTTTTATTGACTAGATTTTTACTTAGAAACCTTTGCTCATTTTAACAAGTAAAAGCATACTAAAATATATAGGAAAAAGATTAATAATCTCTCTCTTCATTGCCTCCACACTCACTCCCAGCCAACACTCCCCAACCCTTCCATTTTCACATCAACACCTTGATTGCCAATTAAGCCAAGAGCTCAAGAGTACCTGTTGGTGTCACGTGGTGCAGGCTGGAATTTAGGGCAGAAGGGAAGCAGTGGCAGGGGCCCTTTCTCTGTGGATGGACAAGCCTGGGCTAAGTACAAATGGACATATGGGACACACTGTGGGGCTATGCTCCAGAAGAGGGACTCTATCTCCCTATGACTCTTCCTTTTTAAGGGGCAAGTATTGGGATGCTCTTGCAAATGGCACAAAATAATCCAAGCTTGGGTTCCAAGAAGGTGAGCATGGGTGCTAGCTGTTTATAGGATTCTAGGACCATGATTTGGATTCTAGCACCTGGTAGCCTTGTGAGAAATTGAGATGGAGTGCAGATCCACCCTTCCCCATGCAGAGGAGAAGTCCCTGGCCCAGCTAGTTTATCTCCAACAACACAAAGTGAGACTTGGGGGCCAAAGATCCAAGAATTCTGCCTGTCTCTCCAGAGTAAATATGTTAAAATTTTTATTTGTGTTTATCTACATATGTATATCTATATTCTATGTATTTGTGGATACATATGTATATATCTGTGTGTGGATATATCCTCCATATATATTTGTATGGTATACCTATGTGACACACACACAACACAAATAAAAGGTTTTTTAATATTATTAAAACAAGCAAATGGGATCATACTAAACTCATTATTGTGCAGCCTCTTTTTTCATTTAGTGTATCTTGACTTTCCCTGGTTAAAGTTGAAAAAATACAGGCCATGAAGAGAAAAATGAGTCATCTATCACTAGGAGCTAGTTAGTAACTGGGCAGAATTGAAATCTTTATGCCTTCATCCACTACACTGCCTGCCTTTGACTCTACCTTCACATGCTTGAGGTGAGTTTCGTAGATTCAAAATCCTTTGCTGGTGCAAAGCTTTACAATTCCTGCTCCTCTGCAGAAGTGCCTTACTATTCCAGATCCTGCAGGGCCAAAGCATTGGACAAGGGGAGTCTTCCTTTATGCTCCTAACTATCTAAAGGAAGACAAGCCTCAGAAAGCTCCCTGGGCCCGAAAGTGTCAGATGCCCCAGAGGCAGAGTAAATAAGTGATGGAAAGAGGCTGACTCTTTGAAAATTCTGTACTCTCTAATCCTTGTCATGGAGTCTGTATATATCTAATATCTATCTGTTTATCTTAGTGGAAGATAGCCTGAATGTCAAAGATCACTACAGAAGATTCATCTGTTCTTGGCACAATGCTATTTCTCAGTTTAGGGGAGTGTTTTCTCCATGTCTATTTTATTATCCAATATAATTTAGACCAAAATTTCAGGGGGAAATTGTCAGACATTACATTGTAATTTTTAGGATAATTTAAGAATAGAGACTATGTAAACCCATAACAAACTCCCAGTGCATATCAGGATTAACATGTATACAAAGAAACTCTCGGTGCATATCAGGATTAACATGTATACTCTTCCAAAGAAACTGTCAAAACTCATTGCAACTATTGAGAAACAGTGTTCTACCAACAACCAGTCTCCCTGCTTCTTCCCTTACCTCCCCTCAATATGTTCTTAACACAGCAGCTGGAGTGATGTTGTTAAAATAGAACGTACATCATGTCATTCTACTCAACCCTAATCTTCCCAAGTAATTCCCATCTGTACTATAACAATCATAAATCTAAGTACTTTGAAGGAAAATAAAACAGGATCAGAGACTGGAGAGTGATAGGAGGTGCCATTTCAGACAAAGTCATAAGAGAAGGCCTCTCTGAATAGGTGACATTGGAGTCTAAATCCAGTGAGGGACTGAGACTTGCGGCTATGTTAGGAGCTGAGGGAAAGCCAAGATTTGAGTAAGTAGCCAATATATAACACTACCTCAATGGCCCATTATCATTATAGAAATGTACATCTGTGCATTATATAAATATGAATAGATATGAAGGATACAATACAATACTATGGATAAGTGTCTAGGAAATGCAAATAACTTAGATACTTAGTCATAGTATTGAATCCATCGTATCTATTCACCAAATATTCCATTAAATGAAAACTTTCTCTATAGCAGATGCTGTTGACCCTCATCTCCCTCAGAGTAAATGCTGAAGTATTTTCAATGGCCTAACAGTCCTACCCACTCTTCCCTGCCTCCAACCTGCTCTCTCCCCTCCCCAGCTTCATCTCTGACCCTGTTTCCCATCACACTCTCCCTCTGTCATTCAACTCAGACATTTTGGCCTCCTTGGTGTTCTTGGAATACTCCAGTCATACTCCAACTTCAGAACTTGTATACCTGCATTTTCATTTGCCTAGTGTGCCCATAACCCACATGGCTTTTGTGACTCACTCTTTTGACTTTTCCTTGTCTTCACTCAAAAGTTGTTTTCACCTAAGTCCTTTTCTGGCTAGCCTTTCAAAATTGCAGCCCTGCCCATCATACCCTTCATAAATTCCTTACCCACTTTCCCTGCCTTTTCTTCTTCCTTAGAGGTTAACACCATCAGCATACTATGCTCATATCTAATTCTTTTGTCTCTCCATGAGGGCAGAGATTTCTGTCTGTTTTGCTCCTGCTGTGTTGCCAGCTCCTAGGACAGTGCCAGGCAACATGATATGTACTCTAGAACCACTTGTTGAATTAATAAGTAAATGTTTGACAACTTTACTCAACAAAATGATCACTTTTTCAACAGTACTTAGCATTCCAGTAGGTCACCAGAGTCACAGAAACTCAAAGCCAATTTTTTTCCAGAAAAAAGGATTCCAAGTGACATGAGAGTTAACCCTAGGCTTAGTCTAGGACAGAGCAAATGCACTGTGCATTTCCTATATCAGAGATAGCCAGGATCCAGGGAGGTTTCAGGGTTCAGACATTAAGCCAGCCAAATATTCTAAGGGGGACCAAGATAAGAACAGACAAAGTCCTTGTACTGAGTGGTGCCCAGGTGAAGGACTGAGTAAGTCTAACTGGGGAGAAATTGCCCCTGTGAGACTTCTTAGAGGATGGACATCGTTATTGTGTTGGTCCCCAGTAGAACCATTTAAAAACTTCCAGCTTCGGGGGTTCATACCTGCTCTTTTCTCTTCTTCCTCATGCTTTACAATTAGCATTCCCTCAACTCTGCCTTCTCAGGAAGCTTGCTGCCTTTCTTGTAGAAGGGTGGACAGAACCTGTTCGTATTTACTAGAATGTGAATGGAGTAGACCCTGGTAACCCCATTGCTTCACCACAACCAGATGGGAAATTTGTCTCACCCACCCACTGGGGGAATCTTTTGAGAATCTTCATTCTTCTGTTACCATCCTGTGGCACATCTAACACTCCGTGGTGTTCAATAAATGCTGGCTCATGAGTTAATGATCTATTATTAATGACTTGGGTCAATATAGAGTCTTTACTCCAGAGTTCTTTGCAAGACTGTGGGCATTGTACCTTTTTGGTAATTAGATTATGCCCTGGGATCTCTGGATGAAAGGAGGCCTGTCTCAAATGTCATGTTTCGGAATCCTAATTATAAAAATCCATAATTGGCTGCCTCCTTAAGAACAAGAATGATGGCTTGTGTGCCCCAAGAAGGATGTGCAAGAGGAACACAAACAAGGAAGTGTTGCTGTAGGGAAATGAGATTTTTAAATGTCCTGGGAAAACTTGGTGCTATAGTGCCCTGGAGTAAACCCTGCAAATATAAAAACCAAACTGGGAACAAGGCTCATCGATGCTTATGCAGATGATCTCAGGGAAAGCACTCTAAATCTAATATTGGGTCTCCTGAGATGTTTGAAGATAATCACCTGTGACACTCAGGCTTTCCTTGAGACCCAATCTTAAACAACTGACCTTAGTTCAGAGCTGGATAGATGCCAAAATTGAATGTCTGCTCACTCAGAGCCAAATCCTTTCCTAGCTGTCTCTCAAGTCAGTTGGCAATATTTGCTTTGAGTTCTTTTTCCCACTTATGCAGAATTAATTTTGAAGTCTTTCCCCCTTTGGGCTGGAAGTGTTGAGGAAAGCAATGTTTGGTGTTTAGGTCCCATGTGACACGTTTTTGTTCACGTGTCTGCTTTGTTTTCCACTTCCTTTGAAGACCTGTCCACTTCATATAGCGAAGAAGTTTACATCAGGGCGAGCCTCAATTCCACAAGCATTTATTGACTAATCGCCATGTGTTGAGTCTTCTGTTAGATGTTGAGGGTGTTGCGGCTAGGGGAGAAGGTGTAGAGCTTACACGGGGAGTGTGTGGTGGAGGAAAGAATACAGGCTCTGGAGTGAGACTCTGGCTTCTAATCCTGGCCTCACTACAGATCAGCAGTGAGAACCTGGAAAAGTTATATACCAACAGTAAGCCTCCATTTCCCCAACTAGAAAACTGGGGTAATAGTTCGAAATTTGAGATAATTATACTTATAAGCAGAATCAAAATCATATATATTTCTATGATTGTATAAAATATAACAGTAAACAGCCTCAAATGCAACATACAAGAATAAAATAAGTTATCTTTTTTTTTCAAGGTATTGTTAGTCCTTAATCTCTAGAAGCCTGACAGCCGAGTCAGGGAAATAAACCTCATATGCATGAAACAAGTAGAGAATAGCAGAGGAAAAATGATTGGATTCAATAAGAGAAGGAAAGAAGGCACAAGTTTCAAAATACATGTGTAAGGTAATAAGTGCTGTGAGCAATAAGAAATCACATCACAATTTCTGCCTAGAGAGTTTTTTCCCATCATCTATCATCCAAACTTCAGTGCTTATGTAATTAGAAAATGCAGGGTGTTTTGTTCTCTCTTCCGTGAGCATGTCTAATTTAAATTCCATTGCATTCCAGATCACATGAAATCAACATATAAATGAAAAGCTGTTTGCATTTCTGAGATGAGATGGAACTTTTGACTTTTCTACTTGAAGGAACAGTATCACTGTCACTCTGCTAAAAACCCAGAAGAAAAGCATTTTTTTTCTCCTCTTGTTGACTATAAAATCAAAAATGCAGGGAAAATCATGCCCCAACTTTGATTGAGGGATAGTTCTGATTTGTTACTAAAATTGCTATCAGCAGTTAAAATAATGTATATGTATGTATATATGAGCAATATGTACATATAATAATGTACATGTATCTGTACATAAGTAACATACATATATAACAGCAATATGTATTTGTAATAGTAACATATATAAGTAATAATGTATGTATAATGATAATATGTATATGTATGCCTATGTAATAGTATGATTATGTAGCAGCCATCATCAGTGACCAATCTATTTAAACTTCACACTATAACTTTCTGCACATGTGAGATCTCTTAAGGTCAATGACCCTCTAAATGTAAAAACAGCATGTGTGAGAAGGGGAACATCACACACTGGGGCCTTTCGTGGGGTGGGGGGAGGGGGGAGGGATGGCATTAGGAGATACACCTAATGTAAATGACGAGTTAATGGTTGCAGCACACCATCATGGCACATGTATACATATGTAACAAACATGCACGTTGTTCACATGTACCCTAGAACTTAAAGTACAATAATTAAAAAAAAAAAAAAAAGCATGTGTGAGGCCCCACCTATGGTTGTTCAGAGCTCCAGGAAACAGGTGGCATGTGAGTGAAATCAAGATATTTAAGGTACCAGTTGTCCTCCATAAAGTGAACATTTTTAGTTTTCTGACTTGAAGATGTGGATATTTTCAACCTTTTAATTCTAGGCTGCCTTACTCTCGTCTCCTTGGTGCAGCACACACTCCATGAATAAGCCCTGTTTCATCCAAGAAAAACAGCCTTTGACCATCCACTTCCTCATATCTCACCTGGGACAAACCAGTTGGCCTATCTTTGACTGACTTCAACACATCAAAATGTGCACAATGGTCATTTTACTGAAAGTCCTAAAACTTTCATTAAAAAACTAATTCAAACTTAATAACACTACCCTACCTGAGGTAAACTCTTAAAATCAGTTTCTGGTCAATGAGATGCCTGTGTCAAATGGTTGTGCAATCAAATTCTTTCCATATCCTGCAAACATAGCTCAATGAGTTTAATTAATGATCATTTTGAATTCTTTTTTTTTTGAGACGGGGTCTCTCTCTGTCACCCAGGCTGGAGTGCAGTGGCACGATCTCTGCTCACTGCAAGCTCTGCCTCCTGGGTTCACGCCATTCTCCTGCCTCAGCCTCCTGAGTAGCTGGGACTACAGATGCCCGCCACCACGCCTGGCTAATTTTTGTATTTTTAGTAGAGATGGGGTCATTTTGAATTCTTTTATGCAGACAGGTTTTTTATTTTTTCTAAAGCATTTATGATGCCAGGATTTTTGTTTTATTTTATTTTATTTTATTTTATTTTATTTTATTTTATTTTAGGCAGGGTCTTGCTCTATTGTGCGAACAGTGGTGTGATCACAGCTCCTTGAGGCCTCGACCTTCCAGGCTCGAGTGATCCTCCTGCCTCAGCCTCCCAAGTAGCTGAGCCTACAGGCATACGCCACCATGCCTGGCTAATTTTTTGTATTTTTTTGTAGAGACAGGATTTTGTCATGTTGCCTAGGCTGATCTCAAACTCCCGGGCTCAAGCTATCCACCCACCTCGGCCTCCGAAAGTGCTGGGATCACAGTCATGAGCCACCACGCCTGGCCCAATGCCAGGATTTTAAATAGAAATTTTCCCTTCCAGGCAGCTTTGACAAATTATACATTTTTTTTTCCTTCTAAGATGAGCTTATGTTGGCTGTGATCTCAATCCCACTGATACGGGGCTCCTTTTTAAGGACACACATTAATTGGAGGTGGGGAAAAATGTTGATATTTTAAGGAAAAACTTTTTCTTTTTATATGATTACTGAGTAATTTGGAAGGCATTGTCGAAATCATCCAGGTCTCTGTAAAATCCAGGGGCTAGACTGAATTTCCTTTGTGTTTCTTCCAGCTTTAGTGTTCTATGAATCTATCATCCACTCAACTGTGAATTCCTGCCGAATAGTCACCAGGTCTTAGGCGTCTTTGTACTTCCAAATCCCTTTACAAGGCCTGGTACACAGTAGGGCCTCATTACTTGTTTGTTAATGGATGAATAAATCATCCTATATGCTTTGTATGCTTCCTTTCAATTCTTTCTGAGTATAGCAAGAATCATAGGTTGCCATTCATGGCTCACGATTCTGTTCTTCAGCATCACAAAATCATACTGGTAAAATTTTCCTATTTCAGGTTTTATTGTGTGGCTATAGGGTACAAACACACACTACTTATCGTGCTAATGATGTGTTGAGGTGGATCCATTTATTCATTCATTTAATAAATATTTACAGAACACCTACCGGGTAGTTGTATTGCAATGCTGAACTAGACCAAGTTCCCTATATCAGGGAACTTGTCTAATAAAGAAGACAGACAAGTAAACACAAAACAGTGTGAGTGCTATAAAGGATAAGTACGACAAGCTGTGGGAAGAGAATAGTAGCTGACCTGGTCGGAGGAATTCAGGAAATGTTTCCCAAAGAAAGTAGTAGATTCAAACCTTAAAGCTAAGAGAGAGGTGGGTGAAACTGGGCAGAGGGCCAGACAGCATAAAGGGCAGTGAGAATTTCAGGTCCCAGAATGGATGTTTATTTAGAAGGCAATAAAGGACCCGTGGGAGAGGCCAAGCTGGGGATGCAATTTGTGTTTTAGAAAGACCTTTCTAACGGCAGCTAGAAAAGTAGAAAGGGGCAGGACCAGAGGCCAGGAGAAGTCTAAGAAGACTTTCAGAGTGGCAGTGAAGATAAAGGCACTGGCAGCAGACATAAAGAGAATTAGATGAATTCTGGATATATTGAGGAAGAAAGTGTATGGATGTATATAGTGGGGAAATGATGCAGGAAAGAAGATGTAAATTCTGATAGCTGCTTTGAGAAATTGAGTGGATGGTTGTGTCATCTAGTAGGATAAGAAACACCTTTAAAGCAGCAGCATTTTGGGAAGGAAGGAAAGCAGTGATAGATTCTGCAGAGTTGCTACATGATATCCAAGATGAGCTGTCTAACAATGCTATGGTCTGAATGTTTGTGTTCCTCGAAATTCATATGCTGAAGCCTAATTCCCAATGTGATGCTATTTGAAAGTGAGGCCTTTCAAAGATAATTAGGACATGAAGGAAGAGCCCTCATTAATAAGATTGGTGTCCCTATAAGAAGAAACACAGATGCCAGCCATGGTGGCTCACATTGTAATCCCAGCACTTTGGGAGGCTAAGATGTGATGATCATTTAATGCCGGGAGTTTGTGATCAGTCTGGCAATATAGGGAGACCTCATCTCTACAAATAACAATTTCAAAAAATTAGCTGGGTGTGGTGGTGCATGGCCATGTCCCAGCTACTTGGGAAGCTGAAGCAGGAGGATCATATGAGCCTGAGAGGTCAAGGCTACGGTGAGCCATGATTACATCACTGCACTCCAACCTGGGCAACATAGCATGACCCTGTCTCAGAAAAAAAAAAAAAAAAGAAAGAAAAGAAAAAGAGAGAGAAAGAGAGAGGCAAGACAGATGATCTCTGTCCCCACCATGTGAGGATACAACAGGAAGGTGACCATCTGCAAGCCAGGAGACAGGTCCTAACAGCACCGAATAGACTGTCACAATGATCTTGGACTTCCCAGTATCCAGAACTGTGAGAAACAAATTTCAATTGTTTAAGCCACCTACTCTATGACATTTTTGTTATGGTAACCCAAACTAAGACAAAGAGTTATTTGATTATATAAATCTGCATCTCATGAAAGAGTTTTGCATTGAAATTATATAATTGACAGTCATCAACATATAGATAGATACTAAAACTATTAAAATGAATGACCTGAGGGAAAGAAGGTGGCAGGAAAATATTAAGAAATGCCAATCTTTAAGAGACATTCAAATACTTTGCTTACTAATTAATATCACCTGCTCAGTCTCCATTCCTAAGGATCATATACACTCTAGGTCATAGGAATTGACTATGGCTCGAATGTGACCCCCAAAGTTCCCCTGTTGGTAACTTGATCCCTTGTGTAGAGATGTTGAGAGGGGAGATCTTTAAGAGGTGATTAGGTCATGAGGCTCTACCCTCATGAATTTTTTAATGCCATTCTCATGAGAGTGGGTTGTTATCACAGTAGTGGATTCCTTATGAAATGATGAGTTTGACCCCTTTCCCTATCTCTTGCCATCTCTTTGCCCTCTGCCATGGAATGACATAGCAAGAAGACCCTTGCCAAATTCTGGCCCCTCAGTCTTGGACTTCATAGCCTCCAGAACTGTGAGCCACTACATTTTTGTTCATTATAAATTGCCCAGTCTGTGGTATTCTGTTACAGCAGGAAAAAACTGACAAGGATAGAATCTAATAAGGCACTTTCTATGGTGATCCTACTTACAAGCCCTGTGGAGAGACAGATCCAGCCCTAAGTCACTTAAGAATGTCTTACATACATTCTCAATTACTCAGTTGAAATGATTTACAAATTTTGCTTCGTCATACGGGTGTAGAGAAGAGAAAGAGAGTTAATTATTAAACATGTGGGTGCCTAAGACATGTTCCTAAGCTTCCTCAAGAATATTTTTATAGATTACATTGAGCATAACAGACAGGAGGTTCATGAAAATCCATCTGGAATACAGATGCCTTGCATTTGTTACTAAGCTGTTATTAAGGGAACCCAGCACAATGCTTTGCTTTCACCATGTCCTCAAATCATACACACACAGAACTTCACCAAGAGGGAGGAGCAGGTGTAGCAGATGGCAGCCATGATGGTATCAGCAAGAGCGATCGTTGCCAAGAAAAAATTTTTAAAAAGCACTTAAATTCCTGATAACAAACTGAAATCAAGAGCTTTTGGCATAATACTTGAGTCATATTTGTATGATGTCTCAGCAGGTCATAAATGCTGCTTTCAGAAGTATTTCTGTAAATAGGGTTAGTCAAATATATAACTAAGCAAATAAAAGCTCTTTTTATAATTTTATAAAACCCTGGGGACATTGTAGTCATTTTTTATCTTGTTTTGTTTTGTTTCATATAATCTGGAGTGTCCCAGGGCTATTTAAGATCTCATCTGTTGAAACCCTCCAAGTTTGTTGTCAACCTTAGAACAAATATTTTGATTTACTGAGGAACTTAAATCAGATAAGAGATTCTGGGGGATGTAGAATCATCCAAAAATTGCTATCTTAAGAGATTTAGTTATTTCTTTAGTCATGCATCTTCCACAAGCTGCATGTTTTAAAAAGCTAACTTTCTACTAGCACTGTAGTTCTGAGGGTATAATAAATCCCTAAGATTTGACATCTTGGTAAAAATAGACATGTGGATTAATGGCAGATAATAGAGTCCCCAAAATAGAATAACACATCCTGCTTTAAAATTTCTCAAAGTTTTGAACTCTTTGAATTTTAGGAATCCAGATATTATACATTGGCCCAAGGTAATTTTGTAAATAATTTTTAACATAAACAAAAATGTAGCTCACAGCAGCCTTGAACTGCTGGGCTCAAGTGATCCTCCCACTCCTGCCTCTAGAGTAGCTGGAGATACAGGCAAGCGTCGCCACACTCGGCTAATTTTTTTTTTTTGGTAGAGACAAGGTCTTGTCGTGTTGCCTGGTCTAGTTTCAAACTTCAAACTGGCCTCAAGCAATCCTTTCACCTTGGCCTCCCAAAGTTCTAGGATTGCAGGTGTAATTTCCTACATCCAGCTCCACTTTTTAAACAGCAGCTTTGTTGATAATGAATTCATATAGTATACAACTTACTCAATTTAATGTTTTTTAATATAGACTTGTGCAACCCTCACCACAACAAATTTAGGAACTTAGAAATTTAGGAATTTCTAAAATGTTTTAAATTTTAGAAATTACTTTTTTCTTTTTCTTTTTGAATTTGTAAAACACTTACATGATTCCAAATTCACTACCATATGACATGCAAACATTCATCAACTGATAAATGGATAAACATAATGTGGTATATTCTTACAGTGCAATACTCTTTGGCAAAGTAAAATAATTTAAATTATATAGAGTGTGTTCTCCACAATAGAATCAAACTAGAAATCAATAACAGAATAATAGCAGAAGGATCTCCAAACATCTAAATGCTACACAACACACTTCTAAATAATACCTGTATGAAAGAGGAATTCTCAAGAGAACTTTTTTTTAAATTCAACTGAATAAAAATGAAAATACAATATATCAAAATGTGTAAGATACAGTTAAAGCAATGCTGAGAGGGAAATTTATAGACTAAATCCATACATAAGCAAAGAGGAAAATCTCAAAACATACATTAGGAAACAGAAAAATCTCTAAGCTACCTCCTCAAGACCTAGAAAAATAAGGTAGACAACTCTGGAAATGAGAACCTGCAAAATGAGGAATGCTTAGAGAAAGACACATTCCTTATCAGACTGATTTTAAGTGAGGCAGAGAAAAAGAAACCCACAGATTTACTTGTGCAGCTAATTATAATTCAACATTATTTAAGCCCTTAATGGGCCAAAAATTAATATATTAAAAATGTTCCCCAAAATTCAAAAGACCTAGGGAAAAATAAAAAACAAAATAAACCCAAAGCAATGACTGGGCATGGTGGCTCACACCTGTAATCCCTGTACTTTGGGAGGCCAAGACAGGAGGATCCCTTGAAGTCAGGAGTTTGAGACCAGCCTGGCCAACAGGGTGAAACCCCATCTCTACTAAAAATACAAAAGCTAGTTGGGGTGTTGTGGCACGCACCTGTAATCTCAGCTACTCGGGAGGCTGAGGCAAGAGAATCACTTGAACCCGTGAGGCAGAGGTTACAGTGAGCTGAGATCATGCCACTGCACTCCAGCCTGGGCGACAGATCAAGACATCGTCTCAAAAAAATAAAAATTGAAATAAATAAATAAACCAAAAGCAAGTAGAAAGAAGGAGATAATAAAGATAAGAACAGAAATCTGTGAAATTAAAAACAAACAAACAAAAAATACAGAAAATCAATGAAACAAACAGCTGGTTCTTTGAAGAGATCAATAAAATTGACAATCCTCTAGCAAGACCGGCAAAGAAACAGAGATAAAAGATACAAATTACCAACATCAGGAATGAAACAAGGATATGAATACAGACCCTTCAGACATCAAAAGAATAACCAGGAAATACTACAAACAACTCTACACATATAAATGTGACAGTTTACATGAAATGGACCATTGAATAACACAAACTACCCTAACTACCCCAATACAAAATAGAGAACTTAAACAGCCCTATAACTATTAAGAAAATTAAATTTTAATTATCTCCCCCCAAAAAACTCTACATTCACTGAAAAATTCTACCAAACATTTAAAGATTTGACACGAATTCTATACAATCTCATTTAAAACTAAAAGAGGAAACACTTCCCAATTTATTTCATGAAACTAGTATTACCTGATAGCAAAAGAAGACAAAAACAGTATTAAACAGAACACTGCAAATCAATATACCTTATTAATACAGACACAAAACTCTTTATGAAAACATTAGCAACTAGAACATAGCAATGCGTATTATATATCATGACCAATTGGAGTTTACTCAAGGGATGTAAGGCTGGTTCCACATTGGAAAATCCATTAATACAATATCAGATTAACAGGTTAAGCAAGAAAAATAGCATGATCATATCAATTGATTCAGAAAATACACTTCATAATCATTTAACACCTTCAGAAAAATAAGAGTAGAGGGAAACCTTTTCAACTTGATAAAGAGCATCTACAAAAATTACACTTGGTCGGGCACAGTGGCTCACCTTCTAATCCCAGTACTTTGGGAGGCCAAGGCAGGAGGATCACTCTCTGAGGCCAGGAGTTCAAGACCAGCCTGGCCAACATGGTAAAACCCCATCTCTACTAAAAATACAAAAAAAATTAGCCAGATGTGGTGGCAGGCACCTGTAATCCCAGTTACTCTGGAGGCTGAGGCAGGAGAATTGCTTGAATCCAGGAAGTGGGGACTGCAGTGAGCCAAGATCTTGCCACTGCACTCCAACCTGGGCAACAAGAGTGAAACTCTGTGTCAAAAAAAAAAAGGAAAAGAAAAAAAAAAAAAAAAAACTACACTTAACATTATACTTAATGTGAATGACTGAATGCTTTCTGCCTATGACAGGGAACAAGGCAAGAATGTCTGTTCTCACCTCATTTATTTGATATAGCTCTAGCCAAAAGTAATAAAAGGCATACAGATTACAAAGGAAGAAATAAAACAGCTCGTATTTGCAGATGACATGATGGTCTATGTAGAAAAATCCCAAGGAATCTATACACACAAAAAGTCCTCCTTAAATTAAGGAGTTATTTTGTATCCTATGAGTTCAGCAACATCATAGGATACAAAATAAAGAAACAAAAATCAGTTATACACGTGGATACCATTTTTAAAATACAGTACCGTTGACAATTGCTCTTCCGAAATAAAATGCTTAGATATAAATCTAACAGACAAGACAGGACTTGTATGCTGAAAACTACAAAATGCTAATGAAAGAAATCAAAGAATATCTAAATAAATGGAGAGACATATCATGTTCACGTATTGAAAGCCTCAACATAGTAGAGACGTCACTTCTGCCCACTTGATAAAACGGTAGAAAATTGATATACAAATAGCAAATCCTGTCAATAACCTAACCAGATTTTTTTAATAGATATAGAGAAAACTGTTTTAAAATGTATGGAAAGGCAAAGAAATTAGACTAGAACAATTTTGAAAAAGGAGAATAAAGTGGGAAATAATCAGTCTACCTAGTTTCAAGGCATTATATAAAAACAGTAATCAAACCTGTGTGGTAATGGCAGAGATATAGGCACATGTATCAATGGGCCAGAAAAAGGAACTCAGAAAAAGACCTAAATAAATATACCTGGTTGATTTTTGACAAAAGTAAAAACGCAATTCAATAGAGGAAAGATAGGCTTTTAAAAATAACTTTTGATTTCAGAATAATTTTTGAGTTACAGAAAACTTGTGAAGATACGACAGAGAGTTCCTATATATCTCATTTACTAATTTCCTCTGTTATTGACATCTTGTATTAGTATGGTACATTTCTTACAATTAATAAACTGATACTAAAACATTATTATTGGCCAGGCACAGTGACTTATGCCTGTAATCCCTGCACTTTGAGAGACTAAGGTGGGAAAACTGATTGAGGCCAGGAGTTCAAGACCAGCCTGGGCAATATGGCAAGGTTCTGTCTCTGCAAAAACCATTATTTTATAAAAGTTTGCCAGGTGTGGTGACACACACTTGCGGTCCCAGATGCTCATGAGGCTGAGGTGGGAGGATCACTTGAGCCCAGGAGTTTGAGGCATGGGGTGGGAATGGGAAGTGACTATAAGTGAGGGCAAAGTTTCTTTTGGGGCTGATGGAAATGTTCTAAAATTAGATTGTAGTGATGGTCATATAACTTTATAAGCCTACTAAAAAGTCACTGAATTGGCCACGCATGGTAGCTCACACCTGTAATCCCAATGCTTTGAGAAGCCAAGGCAAGAGGATTGCTTGAGGCTAAGAGTTCAAGACCAGCCTGGGCAACATAGTGAACCCTCATCTCTACAAAAAAAAAAAAAAAAAAAAAAATCAAAATTAGCCTGGTGTGGTGGTGCACACTTGTAGTACCAGCCGCTCTGGAGGCTGTGGCAGGAGGATCACTTGAGCCCAGAAGCTCAAGGCTGCAGTGAGCTATGATCACATTACTGTACTCCACTGGGCAACAGAGGGGCATCCTGTCTCTAAAAAATAAATAAATAAAAATAAAAAGCACTGAATTGTAAACTTTAAATGGGTGAATTTTATTCACCAAATAGCTACTTTTATAAACAAACTATAAACAGAGAAGTCTCTTTTCTATTCCTGTCCTAGACTCCGTTCTCTCCCATCCCCACAGAAAATCATTTTTATTAGTTTCTGACTTGCCCTACCAGTTTTACTTTGACAAATGTAAGCAAGAACACGTATATTAAGTGATTTTAAAATTTTGCTTTAAACACTGGCAATCGACTAAAAGCAGGTCTATCTAATTGAGAGGTAAGAAGGAACTCCCTTTAAACCTTTCGAAGATTCTAAAAGGACACTTCTGGGACTCCACAAAAGTTTTAAAGTTTATAACATTAGTTTCAGTGTGTCCGATTACTTCTGAAAACATATGGCTTTTGGCCAGGTGTGGTGGCTCATGCATGTAATACCAGCACTTTGGGAGGCCAAGGCAGGCGGATCACCTGAGGTCGGGAGTTCAAGACCAGCCTGGCCAACATGGTGAAACTGTGTCTCTACTAAAACTACAAAAATTAGCCGGGCATGGTGGTCATGCCTCTAATCTCAGCTACTCAGGAGGCTGAGGCAGGAGAATCGCCTGAACCCAGAAGGTGGAGGTTACTGTGAGCTGAGATCATGCCACTGCACTCCAGCCTGGGTGACAAAGAGAGACTCCGTCTCACAAAAAGATAAATAAAAAAAATACAGCTTTTATTAATTTGAGTGAAGGGGTTCACAAATTAAGAACAAGAAGAAGGAGAGAGAATGGAGATGACAAAATTGCCTTGTGGGAGACCCAGACAGATACAACTAGCAACAGTTGAGAGGGAAGGTTGTAAATGAAAGGGGCTTGAAAGAGAGAGAGAGACTGTGTGTGGCTGTGTGTGGCTGTGTGTGTCTGTGTGTGTGTGTGTGTGTGTTGTGTCTATCTATCTGTGCAAGAAAGACATTATCTTTAGAGGCTTTTGCTAAGCTGTTCATGATGAGTATCAGAAAGTCTGGTGTATACCAAATTCTTCACGCTAATGAGAGAGGAATAAAGAAAGAAGGAAAAGGAAGAAGTCATGCATTTGCCAGTTTCCTATATTGGCCACTAGATGGCAACACCAACCCAAGACAGTCCTGAGCTGAGAGAAAAGGGTTGTATAGGAATAAGTATACAATTAGTTTGAATAGCGTATTCTTATATACCACAGTTTTCAGTCAAGTATTCTTACCTCAGGAAGGGCATGCATACATTTATACATGTTTAAATGTACATGTGCATCTAAGAATACAAACCAGGCAGGCAGACAGAATGCAAAATCTCCACAATTGTTGTTGACATTTTTTGCACTCACTAAATCTTACATATAAGGAATTTCTTGACATAAAAATGGGTTAGGTCTCAAAAGTGAGAAATGGTATGGCATTTACCATTTACCATCTTCAGACCCATAAAACCTCTTTAAACTGCAACTTTACTGTCAGCAACTTAGAACCTAAACATAACGTTTCAAAACGTTTCCATGGAGAAGGTTTTGATTTCAACTCAGTATGCCAAGAGACCATCTTCCTGTCTTCCCACTCTCTAGGTGGTGGAAATTTCTTCAGCTGTAAGCCAGACTGGCAACTTGTAGCCCAATGGGTGTCAAGGATAAAAGGTGTGATAAGCTCCTTATTCCTTTGTTACTGAGGTGGGACCATCAGCTTCCATTTTCAGTGGTGTTTCCATAAAGATTTTCATCTTCTCCTGCGCCCCAGGCATCAGAAGAATTTATGTGCCCCCAAGACCACCTTGAAACCATATAACCAGTTTATGGTTTCCTAAAAGCTTTTTGTTTGGTTAGGTTTGCTTTTACCGTTAATCACAACAAGAAACAGGAAGTGGGTAAAAACACCAAAGAGAAAGTTGCAAAGTTTCAAACAACTCCACAGTAAATAGTCGCACAATGAGAGT
The DNA here is from genome assembly GCF_002776525.5 of Piliocolobus tephrosceles. Lineage (NCBI taxonomy): Eukaryota > Metazoa > Chordata > Mammalia > Primates > Cercopithecidae > Piliocolobus > Piliocolobus tephrosceles. The sequence goes on along the minus strand of NC_045438.1, from coordinate 121,488,581 downwards.
TGTCCCTGAAATTCATTGGAATGTAAATAAAAGCCTTAATCATTCTCACTGCTCCACAACCACAGTTTCGCTTTGTTCTTCCTGGCTCTGCCAACCCTCAGAAACTCTCAGTCAGGGGGATTGTTCTCTTGGCTTTCCTCCAAGAGATTTCTCCAACGCCATTGCCTCCCATTTTTTCTTACCTCCTTTTATTTAATATTTACGGAAAAGCTGTTGATACATGTGGAATGTTTGAGGATACAAAATGAATTAAATGAGATTTAATGACATTCAGAAGAAAACCCAGATTTTCCACCCAAGTTTTTCTTCCTCAAAAAGAAAGGCCATTGTGTGCTCTTTCTTACTAGAGCAGGGGACGAAGAGTCCATCGCAAAGTGAAGACTTGGTACAAAGCTGACCATACTACAGGCTAGAGAGGCGGGCAGTCACAGGAAGGGGACGGCGTGATGTCTAATATATACTGCACATTCCCTATGTCCTATAGTATGCCATTCAAGATCTGCATAATCAAGAAACATTTTCCAATTTAAATTAATTAATGCTGGTCTAGTTTGAATTAGTAGAGAGAAAAAAAAAGTCTAAATTAAATATTCATCAAAGCCTGGGCAACACAACAAGATCTCGTCTCCACAAAAAATAAAGAAATAAAATAAAATAAAAAATTAACCAGGCATGGTGACAAATGCCTGTTGTCCCAGCTACTTGGAAGGCTGAGGCAGGAGGATTGCTTAAACCCTGGAAGTCAAGGCTGCAGTAAGCTGTGATCATGTCACTGCACACCAGCAGAGGTGACAGAGAAAGATCCTGTCTGTAAAAAATAAATAAATACAGGTAGATGCTGCCAATGTCTCAGCCTTTATGATGTCCACCTGCCAGCATCAGGATCCCTTTGACCAAAGACTTTCTCTGACCACTGGAGTGTGCTTTGCTGCGCCAGGTTTAGGGAAATGAACAGATATCTGGGAAGCATTCCATAAAAAATGACTGATGGGAACTGGTGAGGCAAGACTTCAGCTCATTCACCCCACTGGGGAAACAGCTCTGAGGTTTGTGTTATTCTGGATCTCCAGCGCTGCCAGCTGGATTAAGTTCCAATTGTCCATTACAGTAACTGGCTTGGTAACACAAGACCATTTATTACTCTTCAATTCCTTGCCTCTCTTGCCCACTCACTAGCAATATTTCTTGAGATGCTGTAATCACCCAACAGGTTCTTCCTGCCAGCTGCACAGACAAAGTCAATTCACTGGGATCATGGTATTGCAGTAAAGAAAGAGTTTAATTAACAAAACGCTGGCCAGGCAGAAGAACTGGAGCTATCACTCAAATCAATCTCCTTTAGAACTCAGATCCTAGGGTTTTTATGGATAATTTGGTGGGCAAGGGGCTAGGGAATTGATACTGCTGATTGGTTAGAAATGAAATCATAGGGGTGTGGGAGATGGTCCTCACGCCCTAAGTCGGCCTCAGAGAGGTGGGGGTCACAGGAACAATTAAGTCATGAGTCACAGGTCTAGGTAAGGTCAGTCAGTTGCCAGAGCGCAAAAACCTGAAAAATATCTCAAAAGACCACTCTTAAGTTCTACAATAGTCATGTTATCTTTGGGAGCAATTAGGAAAGTCACAAATCTTGTGACCTTTTGCTACATGACTCCTGAGCAGTAAATGATTATGGAAGCTATGCCTATATATTAGCAGAGTTCAGGGCCTTCTATAATCTTAGTCTTGTGGCCTTTTGTTAGTTTTCCACCCCTGAGCAAGGAGTGGTTACTTCTAGGGAAGGGCTACTATCATCTTCGCTTTCAAGTTAAACTATAGACTAAATTCCTCCCATGGTTAGCTTGGCCTATGCCCAGAATGAGCAAACACAGCCAGCCTGTGAAGTCAGAAGCGAGATGGAGTCAGCCATGTTAGATTTCTCTCACTGTCATAATCTTTGCAAGGCCGATTTCAATACCAAATAAACTAATTACTCTCAAATTCTTGTCTCACAGTGTCTGCTTTTAGTAAAATCCAAATTAATAATATACAAAATGCATTTTTATTGCAGTAAAATATTCATAAAATTTACCATTTGGACCATGTTTAAGTGTTTGGTGGCATTAACTACATGCACACTCTTGTGCAACCATCACCACTATGCATCCCCAGAAGTCTTTCATGACCCCAAAGTGAAACTCTACACCCATTAAGCAGAAACCCCCCATTCTCCCTCTCTCAGCCCCTGATGACCACCATTCTACTTTCCTTCCCTACAAATTTGACTATTCTAAGTACCTCATATAAATGGAATCATACGTTTCCTCTTGTATCTGGCTTATTTCACATAGCATAATACCTTCACTGTTCACCCACGTTGTAACATTTATTAGAATTTTATCCCTTTTTAAAGCTGAATAATATTTCATTGTATGTATAGACTACATTTTGTTTACCCATTTATTCATTGATGGACATTTGGGTTGCTTCCACCTTTTGGCTATTGTAAATCATGCTACTATGAACACTGGTGTACAAGTGTCTGTTCAAGTCTCTCTTTGCTATCAACTTTTTGGGGATATACACCCAGAAATGGAATTGCTGGATCATATGGTAATTCTATGTTTACTTTTTTTTTTTAAGGAACCACACACTGTTTTCCGTAGTGACCTCACCATTTTACATTTTCATAAGCAATGCACATTTTCGTAAGCAATGCACATAAGCAATGCCCTCTCTCCCTGCCAAGACTTGCTACTTTGGGGGATTTGTTGTTGTTGTTGTTGTTATTTGCTTGTTTGTTTTATTGTAGTCATCTTAATGGGCATAAAGTGGTAGGTCATAGTGGTTTCAATTTACGTTTCCTGAGTTATTAATGATGAGCAAACAAATGATGATTTAATTTGTTTATTGGCTAATTTGTGTGTCTTCTTTGTAGAAATGTCAATTCAAGTCTTTTGCCCATTTTTATTTTATTTTATTTATTTAGTTATTTAGTTTTTCAAGACAGAGTCTTGCCATCTTGCCCAGGCTGGTCTCGAACTCCTGGGTTCAAGTGATCCTCCTGACTTGACCTCCCAACATGCTGGGATTACAGATGTGAGCCACCGCACCCAGTCTTTTGCCCATTTTAAAACTGGATTATTTGGGTTTTTGTTATTGTTATATCATAGGAGGTCTTTATATATTCTGCATACTAACCCCCTATCAGATATAGTTTACAAATACTCTCTCCTATTCTGTGGGTTACCTTTTCACTGTCTTCATAATGTCCTTTTGATCCACAGTAGCTTTTAATTTTGATGAAGTCTAATTTATCTATTTGCTTTTGTTGCCTGTGCTTTTGGTGTCATTCAAGAAATTATTATTAAATCAAATGTTCTGAGGCTTTTCCTCTGTTTTTTTGTTTTTATGTTTTGTTTTAATTGAAATGGAGTCTCTCTATGTTGCCCAGGCTCAAACTCCTAGGTACCAGTAATCCTTCTGCCTCAGCCTCTCAAATAGCTGGGATTACATGTACACACCACTGTGACCAACTTCCTCTGGTTTCAGGTTAAGAATTTCATAGTTTTAGGTCTTAATTTAGGTATTTGATCAATTTTGAGTTAATTTTTGCATATGGTATAAGGTAAAGGTCCAACTTCATTCTTTTTCATGTAGTAAATAAATGAATTTTAAAACTATATAAAGCCTCAATTATATTATGCATAGTTTTGCCAAGGACGAGGGGGAATAGTTTATCTTTAATAGTGACCTTAAATTTGTATTCACATTGTACATTTCTAGTCAATTACCCATGCCATGATAAAAACACTAATACAATGGTAAGTAGAGAGTGATAATTTGGAAATCTGTGGTGACTAAACAATGAGGTCTGACTACTGCACAAATGAGTGGTTTTAACTCCAGCATCACCTTCCTGACTTTTGAGGGGCAAATTGATTATAATATTTAAGAGATAAGGATATCCTTCATAAAGGATATGAGACAGCCATAAATTAGATTTTGTTCATTCTCAGATAAAAGCTAACTTTTTAAGTAGTTTGAGATCAATTAAAAAACATAGGTATCCATAGACATTCCATTTCATCCTATTACATACCTAATTTGGTCCCCAATACAACTATTTCTAGCCATCCAAAAAATCATTTTTATATACCTAAATGTCTATTCATTTGGTTATTATGCCAGAAAGCAAAATATGATTCAGAAACGTAAGTTTTTTCCTTCTATGTTAGAAGGAAAAAAACACATAGGCTAAAATCTGTGTTTAAGGTCTAATTAGCAATAAACCTCAAACCATTTGTAACCTCAGGTCATTCTTGGGTTTTGTAAGAAACCTACAAAAACACATTTAAAGTTTTAGAACTTTGGAGAAAAGAGCTTTAGAAAATGAGTTTGACTTTTAAAATTCTAAAGAAGAAGAAAATAAAAAGAACTTAGAAATCTCTACCTTTCAGCTTCAAATACTGGAAGGGGGTTTTTAACCCTAAAGATGTCTTATGAAAAATTACTATTACAATCAGTCACTAGGAGGAGGATAACCATTTTTTTAGATAAGAAGGCCAGGCATGAACATTTCAGAATTCCACATTTCTAGTTTAACCAAAGACAGTTTTCTCCACATTGGCTTTTCTTTTCACTCTGTTTAAAAACAATGAAGTTTCCTGCAAAGGAAATAAATAAAGGGACAGGTACATAGAGCAATTCATTTTTTCAAATGCTTTTCCTACATCGTTTGTAATTATGCCTTACATCCAATGAAAGAAGAGGAATTTCCCCTAATCATCAGGCTCCTTGGCTTTGGCTATGACTGCTTCTTGTCCAGAAATACCTTGGGTATGAATAAACCTGGCAAACCCTCCTTTCTCATGGATAATCATTAACCAGCAAAACAAATCTCATTTACAATTAGATCCTATTGACTTTCCCTTCCCAGAACTACAGCAAGAGTAAAAAGAGGAAGGAGGCAATGAAATACAAATTAATTTCTTTTTGATTCTCAAGAACTGGATAATTCTGGCTTTCTTTCCTCATTTTTCCCCAAAAATACCTGAAATGATTGTTCAGTTAGCTTTTAAGCAATATAGTAATAAGTTATTTTTAAGCAATATAGTAATAAGTTTTCCTTAGAGATTCTCTCCCCCAAAATGAATAACAAATTGATGAAAGGCAGGAAAATGAAACAGAAAGGCAGTAATAAGCCAACTTATATTGATTAAATGTACTATTAATTGTATGCTTAGCAATGTTGCCAAAATCTTGTATTTTGTTAGCTGAATTTGGCTTGAAGTTTCCCTTGGTAGAACTCAACTTCAATATCTTCTGCTTTTCATCTTGGCAAATACTTAATCAACATATTAAGAAAAAAAAAAAAAAGAACGTCCCTGCCTCCAACATTCAGGTTTCTCCTTTGCATCCTGTATGCTATTGTCTGTCCTGTGGAAGAGTGAGCAGCTGAGATTCTTGACTCCTCCCTCTCTTCCCCACCACCGGCTCCACGGCTAGTGGGCAGTTAGGAAGCAGTATGGCTTCCAGGTGTTGTATCAGATACTCAACTAATCATAGCATCAGAATTAAAATATTTAGTTGCCAGGAAAACAGCTGTGGGTGGCTGAAGGACCAACCTTCTAAACTCTGAGTCATCCCCAATATATTCACACCCACCCAATATCTCGACCTCCGGAAATCATCTTGAACAAAGCAGGCATTTCACTGCATTGGCTCTCAGACTTGCCTTCCTGGAAACAAACTTTTCTGGTAGGGAGACTCAAGACACATTTACTAAGAACTCTGAACCACCAGGAAGCTTTAAAGCAAGACCTGTGCTTCTATAGTCCACATATTCTATCCTATGAAAGCTGTAGCTAAGTATTAATTTAGAATCTTCTTTAACCTATTCAGCTGTGTTGCAAAAGAGTGGATAAGTTTCCTAGTAAAGAATTGAAATACCAGCAACTGGCACTGATAGCTAACGCTCCATTATTTCTCTGCAAAAACCTATGCTGAACTTCCTTTTTTTTTTGAGACAATATTCACTCTGTCACCCAGGCTCACTGCAATCTCTGCTCCCAGGTTCAAGCAGTACCCTCACCTCAGCCTCCCAGAGTAGCAGGGACTACAGGCGTGTGTCACCACACCCAGCTAATTTTTGTATTTTTTTGGTAGAGACAGTGTTTCACCATGTTGGCCAGGCTGGTCTCGAACTCCTGATCTCAAGTGATCTGCCCGCCTCGACCTCCCAAAGTGCTGGGATTACAGGCATGAGCCACCATACCTGGCCTATGAACATACTGTAACCATTTTGCCCTTGTGATGTCATCACTCTACCATTTTGTTTCTGGACTATCTCCCTGCAACATAAGTTAACATGTGCTGAAGGAATGAAATTTATTATAATGTTAATATGAGTGAGTAAAATAAGTAGTAAAAATTATATTAAGGCAAAGTATTTGCCTTATTTCTCATTATTCTAAAATTGTTTCTTCCATTGCCTGTCAATTTAAATATTTACACACTTAGCAACCATTTTTATTATTAGTTATTACCTTAAGTTTATATTATGCTCTCAATTCTAAAAGGTATTTGGAGAAAAAAAAGGGGAGTAGGAGGACAGATCAATGGAATTATGTAGATAATCAATAATAAAACCAAGACAGGGCCGTACGCAGCGGCTCAAGCTTGTAATCCCAGCACTTTGGAAGGCCTAGCCATGCAGATTACCTGAGGTCAGGAATTCGAGACCTGCCTGGCTAACATGGTGAAACCCCATATCTACTAAAAAATACAAATATAAGTTGGGTGTGGTGGTCTGTGCCTGTAGCCCCAGCTACTCGGAAGGTTGAGGCAGGAGAATTGCTTGAACCCAGGAGACGGAGGTGGCAGTGAGCTGAGATCGTGCCACTGCACTCCAGCCTGGGCGACCAGATGGGATTTTGAGACTCCGTCTCAAAAACAAAACAAGACTGGCTTATGTTTTCTTCTCACAATTTGTTTCTTTGTTTTTGAGACAAGACAGGGTCCATTTGGTCTGTCACGCAGGCTGGAGTTCAGTGGCACTATTACAGCTCACTGCAACCTTTCACCTTCCAGGCTCAAGCAATCCTCCCACCTAATCCTCCCTAGTAGCTGGGACTGCGGGCGCCCACCACCAAACCTGGCTAATTTTTAAATTTTTTTGTGGACACGAGATCTCCTTCTGTTGCCCAGGCTGGTCTCAAACTCCTGGGAACAAGCAAACCTTCCACCTCAGCCTCCCAGAGTTTTGGAATCACAGGCAGGAGTCCCCACACCCAGCCTGTTTGCTTCTTAACATGCATTAATCAAGGTAACCCACCACTCGAAGTCCAATAAAACCAAACACCTCCATTCAAGGGACATTTACTATTCTCTACTGGTGAGATTTCATTTCCAAAACTGGACATTATTCTCTGCAAATATATCATTTCTCTGCATTTCATAGTCAGGTCCAATTAGCTTTGTACATAGTTTTCTTTTCATGTGTACACAACGGCAGCCTGGTGAAAATCTTTCTCCTCTTATTGCGATGAAGCTCAATGGAGTTTCCTACAAGGCAGATTTGAGTTTAAGCCTGTCTCATTTTCTGTACAAGCTTCTCATTGTTGAAAGAACTCACTACGTATAACTCAGTTTTACCAATAACACTTCCCCAGCGTAGGCTCGAAAGAGAGACGTTTCCTAGCCTATCTATAAACTCATTTGGGAACTAAATATGAACTATCACAAATGTCATTTGACCACATCATGAAAAGAGAGCAAAACTTGTTGAAGTTTAAATTCCCTTTTGTGTCACACTAAGGAGCTAGGGTAAATGACCTTAAGATCATTGGAGACCTTTCAAGCCCATGAATACGGATTTTGCACTTTCTGTAACATTTTAAGTAAGATCTTATGCAGAGATGGGACATATCTTTAGAAATTTATTTTACGTATTTACGGTTAATGAGATTTCTCCCTTTTAGGACAGCTTCTTATTTGTCATGCTCCCACCTTCTTACCCAGAGTAGTTTAAGATGGTTTTATATGTTAAAAAGAATCCACAGAGCAGCTCGTTTCTTATAAAATAAAATAGGAACCCAGACTCAGAAGTTAACTGACTTTGGGTTTTTGAAAGAGTCAGGGTTATAGTTCAAATCTGCAAAGAGATTCCAAACCCAGCATTAAACTTCATGCTCTTATTTGGAAATACGCCTCTTAGATGATCATTCTCCTTCCTTTATTTAGTGACTAGAGAACTATATCTGGCTGGTCATTTACATTTCTTGTTAAATAAAAATGCAAGAATTGTACTCCAGAATGAGTCAGTCTAAAATATTTACTGAGTGAAAAAGAGCTACAGCTTTTAAAAGTAGGAATATGAGAAAATAGAATGGAAATAAAATATATGCAACCCTTCTAGGCAGCTTTCAATCTTATAGAAAAAAATAGAGATAAATACTTTTTGCTTTATCTAAACTGCAGAAATTCACAACAAAGCATAGTAGTTAGTGAAATTATAAAATTAAAACTATCTGGTTCTTTATGGTTATTGGAGTGACTGAGGCTGTTTGGAGTGTGATATGGTTTGCCTGTGTCCCCATCCAAATCTCGCCTTTAATTGTAATAATCCCCATATGCCAAGGGTGGGGCCAGGTGGAGATAATTGAATTGTGGGGGCGAATTCCCTCATACTGTTCTCTTGGTGGTGAATAAGTCTCACGAGATCTGATGGTTTTATAAATGGGAGTTCTCTTGCACAAGCTTTCTTGCCTGCCACCAGGTGAGACGTGACTTTGCTCCTCATTCACCTTCAACCATGATTGTGAGGCCTCCCCAACCATGTGGAACTGTGAGTCAATTAAACTTCCTTTCTTTATAAATTACCCAGTCTGGGCTATGCCTTTATTAGCAGTGTGAGAACAAATTAATACAGAGTGAGAATAGAAAAATATCTGAACAGAAGTGAGGTTTTAAAAAAAATTTTGATTAGGCTTCATGGCTCATGCCTACAATCCCATTAGCATTTTGGGAGGCAAAATCCCCATGCCTTTGGGAGGCAAAGGCAGGAGGATTGCCTGAGGCCAGGAATTTGAGATCAACCTCAACAATATAGCAAGACACCTTCTCTAGGAAAATAAAATTTAAAAATTAGCTGGGCATGGTGGCAGTGCACCTGTAGTTCTAGCTACTTGAGAGGCTGAAGCAGGAGGATCGTTTGAGCCCAGGAGTTTAAGTTGCAGTGAGCTGTGATCACATCACTGCACTCCAGCCCTGGTGGCAGAGTGAGACTCCATCTCAAAAATAATAATAATAATAATAATTGGATTTTTAAAGTATATGGGAGGATGTGCATATTACCTAAGCACATCCTCCCATGTACTTTAAATTCACCTCTAGATTACTTTCACCTAATCCAATATAAATGCTATGTAAGTAGTGAAAAATAAAATCCTAAGCTCCCACAACCAACTGAACAGACCCTCTCTTGGCCAAGGGGAACCCAAAGAAACCTTAAAACTGAGTTTCCAGCCATGACGCATGGGAGATTGGACATGTCTTATCATACCCCTCCCTCACTAGCAGCCATTTGGCTTTCTTGCCTGAGGATTAAATAGAAACCAGCCCTGTTGAAAGATTCACTCCACTACTGATGTAAACCAACGGCTTGACAGCTGCCCCTCCCTTTTACAGTTTCAACACTACTGACCAGCGTTGCTTCCTGATAAGAGACCACCAACTATACAGTGGTACTGGCCTGTCAATGGAGGATACACAGTGAGGGTTTTTGTGTCCTGTACTTCATGTTTTGACATTAGAGAGCCAAAAACTCCATCCTGGGATCATGCTGAAGCAACCAGTGTTTGAACATGGGACCCATGAAGGGGTTTGAAGCTCAATTGCACATGGGCAAGTTTCTCCTGTCATAAATATTCATGACTCCTCCTATAGTTTAATGATTACCTATATTTGGCCACCCAGTTTGGCATAAATTCCTGTCTTATCCTTCCTACTCTTAAACTGCCTATATTTGGTTTTTGGTTGCATGCTATGCTTCCTAGCCTTTCAGAATGGCCACTCTGCAGGCTGCATCCTTTTATAAGAAATAAAGCTCTTATTTCCAAACCTATGAACCTCGCCACTTCTTCAGTTGACAGAATGGGAGATGAGGATAGAATCTGCAGAGAACCCTGGGTCCTCCCAGCATAACTGAAGTCAATGCACCAAGATCTACAGTTTAGCTGTCTCCTCAACCATGCTGGGAGGAAGCTAAGTATGTTCCCCCAGATCTAAGATCTCCTGCTTTTTAGGTTGAAGACTGGAGACATTCTCTCTATACCTTCCTTTTATTTCCTCCTGGTTCCTTTTCAGTCCCCGTCCTGGTTTCCTCCATCCAGACCTTTGAGGGAATGTCTTTATTGGACCCAGGTTTGGGGAAAGTCTTCCCAGTTCCTGCCATCCTGACCACAGAGGAGACTTTCCCTGTCTGTCCTGGGTTTGGGGAGGTGTTTCCCAGTCCAGTCAGTCTCAGCTGGACCCTAAGATTTTGTAAGAATACTCATGCAAAAGATAACCAAAGGTACTCCTTCATAAGGTGAGTGAAGTTTGGAGAACCTTAGTTCTTTTTTTTTTAAGTTCTGAGATACATGTGCAGAACATGCAGGTTTGTTACATAGGTATACATGTGCCATGGTGGCTTGCTGCACCTATCAACCTGTCATCTAGGTTTTAAGCTCTGCATGCATTAGGTGTTTGTCCTAATGTTATCCCTCCCTTGCCCCCCACCCCCCAACAGGCCCCAGTGTGTGATGTTCCCCTCCCTGTGTCCATGTGTTCTCACTGTTCAACTCCCGCTTATAAGAGAGAACATGCAGTTTTTGGTTTTCTGTTCCTGTGTTAGTTTGCTGAGAGTGATGGTTTCCAGCTTCATCCATGTCCCTGCAAAGGACATGAACTCATCCTTTTTTATGGCTGCATAGTATGCCATGGTGTATATGTGCCACATTTTCTTTATCCAGTCTATCATTGATGGGCATTTGTGCTGGTTCCAAGTCTTTGTTATTGTGAACAGTGCTGCAGTAAACATACATGTGCACATGTCTTTATAGAAAAAAGATTTATAATCCTTTGGATATATACCCAGTAATGGGATTTCTGGGTCAAATGGTATTTCTGGTTCTAGATCCTCAAGGAATTTCCACGCTGTCTTTCACAATGGTTGAACTAATTTATACTCCCACCAGTGGAGAACCTTAGTCCTAAGAGTCCAGTCTCTGATCAGCTGCCATCAGAGGCTCCAGCAGTTTACATGTTTAGGAATGATAGGAAGATCAAATCAAAAAAAAAAAAAAAAAAAAAAACCACATATCAGTGTCATTGCTAGCCTTAAAAATTCTCTTGACTTATTTAAGGAACAAAAAAGTGGACCAGAAACAAAGTCAGAATCCCTGTACACTCAAACTGCTTAGGATTCCATGCAGGATTAACAATGGAGGCTGCTCCACTTTGTTGTCTGGTGATTAAAATTTCTGATCAGGGGATCAGTTTCTTTTACTTTGATATTTGTGTGACTTTTGCCATTTATTGATCCTTTTCCCTTCCATGGACAGCTTTTGGTTCCGTGTCTTGTACCTGTGGGAGCATATGAGGCTTTCCGTATGAAAAACTGAGACCCAAGAGAGTATGATCAGACAGAAATGTGAGTTATACTCCATTTGTGGCTAGTGAAACTGGAACCACCTTTGCAAAGATTATGACAGTAAAAGAAGTCTAACATGGCTGACTCCATCTTGCTTCTAGCTTCACAAGCTGGCTGTCTTCGCTCATTCCTGGGCATAGGCCAAGCTAATCACGGGAAGAATTTAATTTATAATCTAAATTGGAAACAAGGATGATAATAGCCCCTCCCTAAAACTAACCCCCTCCTTGTTCAGAGACTGAAAACTAAAGAAAGACTTTGAGGTTGACATTATGAGAGCAGCCTGAACTCTGCTAAAATATTGTCATAGTTTCTATAATCCCTTATGGCTCAGGAGTCACGTAGCCAGAGGTCACAAGATTTGTGGCTTCCCCAGTTGCTTCTATAGATAATGTCACTGTTGTAGAACCTTAGAGTAGTCTTTTGAGTTGTTTTACAGATTTTTGCATTCTGGCAACTGACTGACCCTACCCAGACCTGTGACTCATGATTCAACTAGTCTTGTGGCTCCCACCTCTAAGAGGTGGACTCAGGGCATCAGGATCATCTTCCACATCCCTATGATTTTACCCCCAGCCAATCAACAGCATCCATTCCCTAGCCCCCTGCCCACTAAATTATCCATAAAAACCCTAGGATATGAGTTCTCAGGGAGATTGGTTTAAAGGATAACTCTAGTTCTTCTGTGTGGCCAGCCTTCTCTTAATTAAACTCTTTCTTTACTGCAATACCATGGTCTCAGTGACTTGATTTTGTCTATGCAACAGAAGGAAGAGCCCATTTGGGTGACTACAAAACTTTCCTTTCTTTGAGTTGCCTTTGGAGTATGTATTAATCTGTTCTTGCACTGCTATGAAGAAACACCTGAAACTGGGTAATTTATAAAGAAAAGAGCTTCTGCAGGCTGTACAGGATACATAGCAGCTTCTGCTTCTGGGAAGGCCTCAGAAATCTTACGATCATGGCAGAAGGCAAAGGAGAAGCAGGCACATCTTACATGGCTGGAGCAGGAGCAAGATGTGGGGGAATAGGGGCAGTGCTACACACTTTTAAACAACCAGATCTCATGATAAGTCATTTACTATACAGTACCAAGGGGGGATGGTGCTAAACCATTCAAGAGAACTCTGCTCCCATGATCCAATCACCTCCCCTCAGCCCTTACCTTCAACACTGGTGATTACAATTCGACCTCAGATTTGGGTGGGGACACATATCCAAACTATATCATTCCACCCTTGGCCCCTCCAAATCTCATGTCCTTCCACATTGCAAAATACAATCATGCCTTCCCAACAGTGCCCCAAAGTCTTAACTTATTCCAGCATTAACTCAGAAATCTGAAGTCCAAAGTCTCATCTGAGACAAGGCAATTGCCTTCTGCCTATGAGCCTGTAAAATAAAAACAAATTAGTTACTTCCAAGATATAATGGGAGAACAAGCATAGGGTAAAAACTTCTATTCCAAAAGGTAGAAATAAGCCAAAAGAAAGGGGCTACAGGCCCCATGAAAGTCTGAAACACAGAAGGGCAGTCATCATTAAATCTTTTTTGTTTTTAAATAGAGATGGGGGTCTCACTATTTTGACCAGACTGGTCTCAAACTCCTGGCCTCAAACGATCTTCCCAACTTGGCCTCCCAAAGTGCTAGGATTATAGGTGTGAGCCACTGCACCTGACTCAGTAATTAAATCTTAAAGCTCTGAAGTAATCTCCTTTGACCCCATGTCTCACATCCAGGGCACACTGGTGCAAGAGGTATACTCCCAAGGCCTTGGGCAGCTCTGCCCCTGTGGCTTTGCAGCGTTTAGCCCTTGCAGCTGCTCTCAAGGGCTGGCGTTGAGTGCCTGTGACTTTTCCAGGCACAGGGGGAAAGCTGCTGGTGGCTCTACCATTCCAGGATCTGGAGGGTAGTGGCCCTCTTCTCACAGTTCCCCTAGGCAGTGCTCCAGTGGGGACTCTGTATGGGGACTCCAACCCCATATTTTCCCTCTACACTGCCCTAGGAGAGTTTCTCCATGATGGCACTGCCCCTGCAACAGGCTTCTGCCTGGACATGCAGGCTTTTCCATACATCTTCTGTAATCTAGGTACAGGCTCTCAAGCCTCAACTCTTGCAATCTGCACACCCACAGGCTTAACACCACGTGGGAGTCACCAAGGCTTACAGTTTGCACCCTCTGAAGCAGTGACCCAAGCTGTACCTGGGCCCCTTTGAGCCATGACTGGAGCTATAGCAGTTGGGATGCCAGGAGCAGTGTCATGAGGCTGCAGAGGTCAGCAGGGTCCTGGGCCTGGCCCAAGAAACCATTCTAGGCCTCTGGACCTGTGATGGAAGAGACTGAAATGCTTCTCAGGACTTTTCCCCATTGTCTTGGCTAAGAGCACTTGCCTTCCTTTTAGTTATGCAAATTTCTGTAGCCTGCTTGAATTCCTCCCCTGAAAATGGGTGTTTCTTTTCTACCACATGGCCAGGATGGAAATTTCACAAGTATTTTTGCTCTACTTCCTTTTTAAATATAAGTTCCAGTTTCAGGTCATTTATTTGCTTATGCATATAAGCATAGGTTTTTAGAAGCATCCAGGTCACATATTTAACACTTTGCTGCTTAGAAATGTCTTCTGCCAGATACCCTAAATCATCACTCTCAAGTTTAAATTTCCACAGATCCCTAGGGCAGGGGCACAATGCCTCCAAACTCTTTGCTAAAGCATAACAAAAGTGACCTTTGCTCCATTTCCCCATAAGTTCCTCATTTCCATCTGAGACCTCATCAACCTGGTCTTTATTTTCCATATCACTAACAACATTTCGGTCACAACCATTTAACCAGTCTCCAGGGAGTTTCAAATGTTTCCTGATCTTCCTGTCTTCTTGTGAGCCCTCCAGACTTTTCCAACCTCTGCCTGTTATGCAGTTCTGAAGTTGCTTCCACATTTTCAGGTATCTTTATAGCAATGCCCCATTCCTGTGTACCAATTTTCAGTATTAGTCCATTCTTGCACTGCTATAAAAAAAAATATTGGAAATTCTGTAATTTATAAGAAAAAGAGATTTAATTGGCTCACAGTTCTGCTTCTGCAGGCTGCACAAGAAGCTTAACAGCTTCTGCTTCTGGGGAGCCTCAGGACACTTACAATCATGGCAGAAGGAGAAGCAGGCACATCTTACATGGCTGGAGCAGGAGCAAGCAAGCAAGCAAGCAGAAGCAAGCAAGGTGTTTACAAAACACTTTTAAACAACTGGATCTTGTAAGAATTTACTCGCCATACAATACCAAGGGAAAATGGTGCTAAATCTTTCATGAGAACTCCACCCCCATGATCCAATCACCTCCCACCAAGCCCTACCTCCAACATTGGGGATTACAATTTGACCTGAGATTTGGGTGAGGAGACAGACCCACACCATATTAGGGCATCTGATCTTCTGAGGGCTGCTTTCAATCTCTTTGGAGAAACCTCATGCATCTTTGATTAAGTCATAACCTTGATGAACACTTACTGATTTCACTTGGAAGGATAGATCTGGATAAAAAAAAAAAGTTCAAAAGCCAGAAATATCAACTGTTTGTTCTGGCTCAAAGTTCATAATAAGAGATTTGAAAGAAAGAATTTCTTTTTAAGAGTTCTCTGGTTAGAAATCAGCTTAATTAAAAGCCAATATCTAAGGTGGAAGAATTGCTTGCCTGGGAGTTCAAGGCTGCAGTGAGCTATGATCACACCAGAGCAAGACTTTTTCTCAAAAAAAATATTGGCTTTTAATTAAGCTGATTTATAAAAAGAAAAAAAACTTATCTCATTTACTTTGATTCCTCCCTACTTCTTCCTTTTTGTCATCTCTAATACCACATAGAAGGATCTAGAGAAGACTCCTGTATTAGTCTGTTCTCACATTGGTATAAAGAAATACGTAAGACTGGATAATTTATAAAGAAAGAGGTTTAATTGGCTCACATTTCTGCAGGCTAGACAAGAAGCATAGCAATATCTGTTTCTGGGGAGGCCTCAGGAAGCTTACAATCATGGCAGAAGGTGAAGGGGGAGCAGTCACACCGTTAGATATGAATTCTGAATTTCTTTCCAAAGAATCAATATGTCAGTATGTTCAATTTTTTGCCTTCTACTTTTAAACTTAACTTCCTCATAAGGCAACCTTTTTCGATTACCTGCTCCACCCTAACTCATTCTGATTGCCTGCTCTGCCCCGATTCATTCCGATTACCTACTCTATCCTCACTCACTCCGATTATGTGCTCCACCCTGACTCATTCCAATTACCTGCTCCACCCTGATTCATTCCAATTACCTACTTCACCCTGACTCATTCCGATTACCTTCTGTCATAACCATTTTTCCCACCAAACCACTCATCCTGTCACTCTCTTTAAATTAGCCAATCGGAATTAGTTTAGCCTGTGCCCTCTAATAGGAGAACCACACAGCAGCAGGGGCCACATGCGTCAGGGATAAGAACCCCTTCCCCTCCCTTGTCCAAGTGTGCACTCACCATTGCTCCATCTGTAAGGGCGCACCCTTCTATAGAAGTAACTTGCCTTGCTGAGAATTAAAAAGAACATTTTATATTCGAGTGCTATTTCTTTTCCGGCACCGAAACTTTATTTATAACACCACCACATGGTGAAAAGTAGTACTGAGAGAGGGGAGGTGCTACACACTTTTTAATGACCAGATTTTATGAGAACTTACTCATTGCCACAAGGACAGCACCCAAAGGATGGTGCTATACCATTCATGAGAAACACCCCCATGATCCAATCACCTCCCACCAGGTTCCATCTCCAACACTGGCAATTACATTTCAACATGAGATTTGGGCTAGGCACACATCCAAACTGTATCAACTCCTAATGACTCAGACCCCTCAAGGAACTCAGAAAAAGGCACTATTCATCCTCTTTTTAGGGGTCTTCTCCTTTTCTTGTGAAGTTTCAAGAGTTACAGGCAAGTACCTCCTGGATCTAAAACTCTTCTCTCTTTTGTAATTGCATTACCTGATCTTTTTGGCTTTGAGGGGAACCCGAGATTACTTTGTACAGTGAGAGGACTTGACCTTCATGTGTTTTGGCTGGTGGTTTTAGCAAGAGCTGCAGTGTTAGGGGTGGCTGATGATATTTATACATGGTCATTACTACAGGGAGCTACCTGTGTTCAGATTTAAAAAGCATGGTTTAGGCCCGAAAGTCTGCATATTTTCTCACCCATATTCACTAAAGGGCTCCACCCTAAAGCCAGAAATCTAATTTAAAAACGAACTAAGTTGAGGCCAGGCACAGTGGCTCACGCCTGTAATCCCAGCACTTTGGGAGGCCAAGGTGGATGGATGATTTGAGGTCACGAGTTCGAGACCAGCCTGGCCAACATGGTGAAACCCCGTCTGTACTAAAAAATACAAAAATTAGCCGGGCTTGGTGGTACATGCCTTTAATTCCAGCTACTCAGGAGCCTGAGGCAGGAGAATTGCTTGAACCCAGGAGGCAGACGTTACAGTGAGCTGAGATAGTGCCACTGAACTTCAGCCTTGGTGATGGAATGCGACTCCATCTCAAAACAAACCAATAAACAAACCAAACTAAGTTTAAAAGAAGACAATTCCTGGCAATCTTGTCTTCAGATAATGGTGTTTAGGTCTAAGTTCTGTGCTTTTGAGATGTGCGTTTTCTATATTGTTTCACCTAAGAGCCATGTGTTTGGAAATGACTGATGATAGTCTAAAATGGGGGAGAAACTATTCGAAAACTGGCAAATGAAAAATCTTATAAATCTTTAAGATATGCTTTTGTCGGTGTGTGTATGCCTATATGTGTCATGTGTGTGTATGCCTATATGTGTCATGTGTATGTAATATTTCACTAATAAATTATATGAAAGAGCTCTAATCAACTGTCTTAAAAGCAAAGGGCTTGAATTCAATATTTTACTAGAAAAATAGAAGCTAGTTCAAATGCCTTTTAGTTCACGTGACTTTAGTGATTGTTGGTAAATAAAACTAGTTTCAAAATTTTCTTCAGTAAGAGAATTACTTAAAGTTTTTTAAAAAGTATTTTCAATCCATGGTTGGTTAAGCCCACAGTTGCGGAACCCACAGAAACGGAGTACTGACTATATATAGTGTTCAGTACCACTCATAGTTTCAGGTATCCATTAGAGGCCTTGGAACTTCTCCTCTCTGGATAAGAGGGAACTACTGTATGTATTTGGGACTGCTTCTGATTGACAATTGAAAAGAAAAGCCCTTATGGTGATCTGATCTCAAGGACGGAACATTTAAAAGGTACTCAAACCTTTCCCTGTGAAGATTTATCCCTTCCTAGCATAGCTCCTGTTCGTTGTTATGCTAAAAATGTGTCTGTTGTACTTTCAGCCTGAAGCTACAGTGGAAAAGGCCACTTTCTATTACTTCAGTCTCAGTAAATGTCAAACTCTACAATAGGAGGAAGAGGTTGGAAATAGAATCACCCTTTCTATGCTTGGCATTTTCACTTGGACATATAATCATCCCATCAAATTTAACAGGCATAAAACTTTAAGACCTTATCTTATTCTTGCCCTTCTGTAAGTACTTCTTTGCCCCTAAAAATGCTTCCCACATTTGGCTTTCCTGTTTCTGTTAATGACGCCATTCAATCACTCAGGTCCCAAACCTCAGAGTCATCTTGACAGTTTTTCCATTACATTTTTCCCATGGCTAACAGGATCACATGTCTAACAGTTCTCTCTCTCTCTTTTTTTTTTTTTTTTTTTTTTTGAGACAGGTTCTCGCTCTGTTGCCCAGGCTAGAGTGCAGTGATGCAATTAGGGCTCACTGCAGCCTTGATCTCCAAGGCTCAGGTGATCCTCCCACCTTAGCCTCTCCGGTAGCTAGGACTACTGATGTGCAACACCACGTTCAGCTAGTTTTTTTTGTATGTTTTGTAGAAGTGGAGTTTCGCCATCTTGCCCAGGCTGGCCTTGAACTCCTGTGCTCAAGAGATACACCTGCCTCAGCTTCCCAAAGTGCTAGGATTACAGGTGCAAGCCACTGTGACTGACCTGGGTCTCTTTCTAATAGTCTCTTTTATCCATTCTTTCTATTCTCTTTGCTATCACTCAAGGTCAGGCACTCATTTTAACTATGGAAGTAAATTATTAACTGATTTATCTGCCTCAATTTCTCTTTTTCAGTCTAACAAACAACTGAACATACCTGGGTCACTTTCTAAAACATTCTATGAAAGACTTCCTTCATCTGGGAGAGACCCCAAAAATAATTTGGGGGGAATCATTTTTAAAATACACATATAAGCTCGGTGTGATGGTTGATGCCTGTAATCCTAGCATTTTGGGAGGTCAAGGAGGGAGGATCACTTGAGCCCAGGAATTCAAGACCAGCCTGGGCTCTTCTCTAATAAAAGTAAAAAAAAAAAAAAAAAAAAAAATTAGCCAGGTGTGGTGTCACATACTTAGAGTTTTAGCTACTTGGGAGTCTGAGGCAGGAGGCTGCTTAAGCCCAGAAGGAGGGGTTTCAGTGAGCTATGATTGCACCACTGTACTTCAGCCTGGGCAACAGAGTGAGGCCCAGTCTCAAAAAAGTAAATAAATAAATAAATAAATACGTGTATGTTAAACATCTTATTTTACCTCCAAACATATAAAACATGAAACATAAATTTTCTAGACTTTTAACAGAGGGCCAAGACTATTTAATTGATAAAGGGCCTGCTAAATGGAGTTCTGAGTCTTCTTTCTAAAATACAGATACCCACGATATGATTTTCTGGATATGACTTTTATGACGTGGAGTAAGAACTTATACAGATTTGTGGAACAAGTACAGAATCCATCTAGATGTCAGTGATTTTCCCCTAATCTTTTACTGTTATTTATAGATTTCTTAAGTTTTTGTTTGTGTTCTGGGTTTTTTTTTTTTTTTTTTTTTTTTTCTTTTTTGGCAACTCACCTCTACAGAGATCCTCCAAAGTATTCAGTTTACTACAGTAAATTTTGATCACGTGTGTGTGTGGCGCAGTGGGAGGGAGGATTCTTAACTTTTTATATTATGAAATTTTAACTATTTTTGTTTCTTCATTCATGTTATATTGGTTTATATAATGTTTAATTAAAATCTATAGGGGTTTGGGTTTAGAGAAGGGTAAGCACACTCCTCCCAGACTTTCTCACTGAATGCAGCTGTAAAATCTGGACAGAAGGTAAGCAACAGCTGTTTATCTGAAAAGTAAATAATAGCAGGCAGATTAAGGCTGAGGGAAAGCCCAGAATGTGAAGTACCACTGACTGAAGTGACATTGAGTTTACCAGTTTTTTTCCTCCAGGCCTCCCAAGGCTTAGCCTCACAGGTAGGCACAGCTATGGAAGTTTACAGCAGAGTGGTATAAACAAATCTCCACCTTTCAGGCCAGAAAACCAAAAAAGGGGAGTCCAGGAAACTGGAAAGTAGTGGGAAAGAGAAGTACTTGGAAAAGTAATCCCTTAAAGTTATTTATGAATGCCAAGCTCACTCTAAAGTTGCACGTACATGGATCTGAACTTAATCAGCATTTATATGACTTTTATAAGGCTTTGAGAACTTAGCAGATAGACTATTTGCTCCCATATAATATTGGCCACTGGGTGGTGAACATGTGGGACAGATCCCAACAGCACAGCAAAGGCATTGAAAACTGAACTGGTGTTGGAACCACGATCCACTGAAAGTACATTGGAAATTGTGACCTGAACCTAACTAGATTATTTGCCTGCTAAAACAAAAATAACAACATTCTCCATAGGATTTAAATAAGGCCCAGCATCTCCTAACATAATATTCAAAATGTGCAGCATACAACCCAAAATTACTTGATATCAAAAAGCCAGGAACATCTCAATTTGAATAGGACAAGAAAATTAACAGAGGCCAAAGCCAAGATGTCATTTATGTTAGAATTACCTGATAAAACTTTTAAAGCAGCTATTATAAAATACCTCAACATACAATCACAAATACCCTTGAATCACATAGAAAATTAGAAAGTCTCACCAAAGAAAGAAACGTTATAAACAAGAGCCAAATAGACCAAGCAGGGTGGCTCACACTTGTAATCCCAGCATTTTGGGAGGTCGAGGTGGGTGGATCACTTGAAGACAAGAGTTCAAGACCAACCTGGCCAACATAGTGAAACTCTATCTCCCTTAAAAATACAAAAATTAGATGGGAGTGGTGGTGGAGCCTGTAATCTCAGCTACTTGGGAGGCTGAGGCAAGAGACTAGTTTGAATGCACAAGAATTGCTTGAGCCTGGGAGGCAGAGGTTGAAGTGAGCTGAGATCATGCCACTGCACTCCAACCTGGGCGACAGAGCAAGACTCCATCTCAGGAGGGGGGAAAAAAAAAGGAAAAAAAAAGAGCCAAACAAAAATTTTAGAAGTGGAAATAAAATAATGAAAATAAACTAATAGGCTGAGCTCAATAGCAGGATGGAGATAATAGAGCAAAGAATCAATGGACTTGAAGATAGAGCAATAGAAATCATCCAATTTGAACAACAAACACAGAGTTTAAAAAATGAACTGCGGCTGGACACAGTGACTCACCCTTATAATCCCAGCACTTTGGGAGGCTAAGGCTGGAGAATTGCTTGAACTCAGGAGTTTGAGATCACCCTGGGCAACACAGCAAGATCCCATCTCTACTAAAATCACAAAAACAAATGAACTGAGCCTTAAGAACTTGTGGATAATAATAAAAGTTTTAACCTCTGTTTAATTAGAGTCTCCAAAGAAGAAAAGAATGTGTTGCTAAAAATAGATTGGAAGAAATGATGGATGACACTTCACTAAAAGAAGATATATAGATTACAAATAAGCACATGAAAAGATATTCAATATCTTTAGCCATTAGCAAAATAAAAATTAAAAACATAGTGGGATTCCACATCACACCCATTAAGATGGCTTTTAAATGCAGTACAACTGAAGCTCTCATACATTGCTGGTGGACATACAATATGGGACAGCCACTCTGGAAAACAATCTGGCTTAGAAAATTAAACATAAATTTACCATATGACCCAGAAATTGACTTTTAGTGCAGTCATCTTAGAGAAGTGGAAACGTATAGTCACACAAAAGCCTGCATATGACTGTTTATAGCAGTTCTATTTACAATAGCCACAAACAGGAAACAAATATCCTTCAGTGGGTAAATGGGTTAGACAAGCTGGGGCACATCCCCGAAATAAAATTCTACATAGCAGTATAAAAGAACAAACCATTGAAACACACAGCAGTTTGACCGAATCTCAAAAGTATTATGCTGAACGAAAAAAAAGTCTCAAAAGGTTACATACTACATAAATTCATCTATATGATTTTCCAGTGGACAAAACTGTAGGGTAAAGAACACTTCAAGGGTTTGTACCAGAGGGCAAAACTGTAGGGTTAAGGGGAGAGTGTGACTATAAAAAGAACAGCATGAGAAACTTTTGGGGGCAGTGGAAGTTTTCTGTGTCTTTAATTGTGGTGGTAGTTATACTAACCTATACATGAGTTGAATTTCATAGAACTGTATAACAAAAAAATTATATTTTAATGTATGATAATTATTTAAAAGAAATAGAAAGTATATAATTACAAGTGTTCTTAGCCCAAATAATTTAGCTGATGGGAGGAGAAGAGAACTAGAGAGTGAACTAGCCATGAGCAGTTTATATGACAGTCTGCCATGGGAACATCCTTCCCTTCCCTTCCCTCCCCTCCCCTCCCCTCCCCTCCCCTTTCCATCTTTTCCTAGATAAGGAGTCTCACTATGTTCCCTGGGCTGCTCTTGAACTCCAGGACTCAAGGGATCCTCCTGCCTCAGCCTCCAAAAGTGCTGGGATTACAGGCATGAGTCACCATGCCCGGTCTGTCAGAACATTTTCAAGAGAATGGAGAGGATCGACTAATCTGGAGATTTGGTTAAATGGAGGTCTGTCAGAGAGCCTCTACTATACTTCATAATTTCACTTCCTTCTTTCTTTAAAATGTGCACTGTAATTGTTTGAATTCCCTAGGTTAAATATCTCCACACAAATGTCCTTCATTCTTCTTTTGACTACTGAAAGTCAATAACACTTTATCAGTGCACATGAACTCCCACATATACTTCCCACATGGGCTGTTTCAAATTCTTCCCTAGCTCATAGTTCTCAGTTCTTTGTCACTGCTGTCATTGAAGTTGATAGCCTCTGTCACCTTCCTGTGGTGGGGCAGTTTGTATGGTGCTAGTACAACCAAGGTATACTAAGGATCATGCTCTTTTCCACTGATTGGAAGCAACCTGCCAACCCTAACAATCGTGCCTAGAAGGGCTTATGGATTTCACAACATGGATGATGAAGGAGAGGATGGAATAACAGCTCCAGGGGAGCATTCACATGGACTCAGAAAATAATTCTGAATGCAGGCTTCACTGAGTCCAGACTTCAAGGGTGGTCCTTTTGAGAAAAATCAAGATGTATCTGTCATTGCCACTCTGGCTAACTTTTCACCTGAGTGTTTTCCTGTGTCTATCATTTTTTCCTTCTCCAAAAGTCTCAGAGAAAAAGCGGATCCCTTTCAAAGGCTAACAACCCTCCTGTGTTCCAAATTCCACTTCCTTCTTGCAGTCAAAATCTCCTCCCCCAAATCTCCTGTTCTCCAGTGGAATGTATTTTCCTATGTTTCCAAGAAATTTATCCTTGTGTAATCATTTCTACAAACATGTAGATCATCTTAAAATGGGTGAAATACAGGGACATGTTTTTATACCTCATCTTTAGTTATTAATTTGTTAAATCACTTTAGCTACCTCTTTCAGAATAATTTTTTTAATTTTTTCTAAAGAGATTTACTTTCTATTCTTTTATTATTGTTATTGCTTTGTTCAGAAACTTTTCTAATTAATATGTAGAAATTCTATTTTGGTATAACATGCTGTCAAGAGTGTTTCTGTCTACTTAACCCAACCTATGGGACTCTTGTGACACTTAAGGTGTGTGGAACAGGACACCGATGAGGAGAAAACCAACACTAAAGGATGGAATGCCCTTAAAGATCTCCATATTAAAAGGAGCTTTCCTGGCTGGGCACAGTGGCTCATACCTGTAATTCCAGCAGTTTGAGAGGTTGAGGTGAGCAGATCACTTGAGGTCAGGAATTTGAGACCAGCCTGGCTAACACTGTGCAATCCCCTTCTCTACCAAAAAATATAAAAACTAGCCAGGTGCAGTGGCACATACCTGTAGTCCCAGCTACATGGGAGGCTGAGGTGGGAGAATCACTTGAACCCAGGAAGCGGGGGCTGCAGCGAGCCAAGATTGCACCACTGCACTGCAGCCTGGGCAACAGAGTGAAACCCTGTCTCAAAAACAAAACAAGACAAAAAAACAAAAAGGAATTTTCCTGAATGACCATGGGTACTTAAAATATAGGGTCCAGGAGAAATCAGTTAACACCAGATCATAACTGTAGCATTTCTTTTGTTTCTGAAAAACTCTTAGAGGTTGTGACTTTACATGATAAGAGGAAGCTGCAAGAAGAAGTCTTGAGCTGGGGAAATAGACAGAGACCACAAGAAGTGCTCACTGTCTCAATTACCATCAGCTGTCCCAGCGCTGACCTAAAAGGAACCAATATTAGTCTATTACGAGACAGGCATGGGCCCTCTCTGGCCAAGAATGGATACTATGAAATAAATGTCTGGAACCATTGCACTTCTGTTCTCCCAGACTTCACACCCGCTTCTTGGCAGTCAGGGCTTTGAGCTCATCAGATTCAGGTCTGGCCTCATGTGGAAGATGTAATAATACCTAGGAAGGACATTAGGTAAAACATTCCATTTTCAGAATAATAGAAAAGTTCTGATTTAAATGCTATATGCTAGTTTCTAAATTAGGCATTTTGCACAAAGATATCTAAAAGTCAGCACTAGTTAATTGTGATGGAGTAGGCTTCTGGAAAAATAGAGAAGTAACTTCACTTCTGAGTTGAAAACTTAATTTTTTATATATAGATATTCCTGCCCTACCTGCCGAGTTTCCTTAAAAAGAAACACATTTCCACTTCATAGCTTCCTTTTCCCAACTCTCTGCTTTACCCTTCTTTAAGATAATGACAACACTATGTGAAATGTGATTTGTTGTCAAAAAGGTGGATTAACAGTTGATTCCTCAAAATATTAATTATACCCTTTACTATGCCCTAACTCTGTGCAGGACATTAACACTGGGACTGCAATCTACAAGGAT
The DNA here is from genome assembly GCF_002776525.5 of Piliocolobus tephrosceles. NCBI lineage: Eukaryota > Metazoa > Chordata > Mammalia > Primates > Cercopithecidae > Piliocolobus > Piliocolobus tephrosceles. Next base: position 121,463,643 of record NC_045438.1, on the reverse strand, counting down.
TCTGTAGGCCCTGCCCTTCTGAAGTTTAGTTCCCAGAATATTGTTTCTCTACCATTTTTTCCTTATTGCCCCCTAAGAAATCTTTTTAGACACTCCTTTCCTAACTGCCCCATCATGAAATTTTAATGCCACAGATATTATGTATATATTTATGTACTGTGTCTATATCCATGCATTATACACAGAAATATCAACGGCTTTTTCCTCCCCAAAACCAACTTTCACTCCCTTAGGGTTGATGTTATCCCTGTTAAAAGTATATATTCTATGGCTGGGTGTGGTGGCTCATGCCTCTGACCCCAGCACTTTGGGAGGCCAAGGTGGGCAGATCACCTGAGGTCAGGTGTTCGAGACCAGCCTGGCCAACATGGTGAAAACCTAGCTCCACTGAAAGTACAAAAATTAGCCAGGCATGGTGGCGCATGCCAGTAGTCCCAGCTACTCTGGAGGCTGAGGCACAAGAATTGCTTGTACTTGGGATGTGGAGGTTGCAGTGAGCCGAGATCGTACCACTACACTCTAGCCTGGGCGATAGAGTGAGACTCTGTCTCAGAAAAAAAGAAAAGAAAAAAAGTGTATGTTCTAAGAGAAGGAAAGAGAATAGGCAAACAAATAAGAAAAGTAACTATGATGAATAAAATGTAGGAAATAAAAAGGGCTGAAAATTAGGGTGGGGTTACTTTAGATAGAGATGTACAACCATATACCTATAGGTAAGCTCCGGGAAGGATGCCCGTAGCTTCCTGGTCTCATTTTCCCTGGAGCCCAGTTAAAGTCCCCCATCTGAAATTTGAAAGGAAAAGAAAGACTAAATATAATTCATTAGAATACAAATAACTTCTGTCTTCCTGTTATTCAAACAAAGTCACATTAAGCCATGTTCCTCTTTTACACAAGCTCTACACCCTAAACAGCAGAGTTGCCAAAAGCTGGACACTCGAGGAATACAATTTTATTGGTCACTTGTTTTTCTGTACAACTCTGAATGGGTCATTGTTTCTTAATAAGGATATGAGGCTATTAAAGTTAAATTTAGCTCACCATGGTTGTGGTGGAACAAAGCCGATACATTTGCATACTGCTCTCCTACATAGGTATGTTCCAGCAAAATAGTGAAGGCAGCATAATTGAATGCTGAAAGACAATAAAATGGTCTGGCTAAAAGCACTGGAGTCAGGCCGGGCGCGGTGGCTCAAGCCTGTAATCCCAGCACTTTGGGAGGCCGAGACGGGCGGATCACGAGGTCAGGAGATGGAGACCATCCTGGCTAACACGGTGAAACCTCGTCTCTACTAAAAAATACAAAAAAACTAGCCGGGCGAGGTGGCGGGCGCCTGTAGTCCCAGCTACTCGGGAGGCTGAGGCAGGAGAATGGCGGGAACCCAGGAGGCGGAGCTTGCAGTGAGCTGAGATCCGGCCACTGCACTCCAGC